>NW_006800274.1:451365-547284 GCF_000485575.1 Poecilia formosa
GTGTGTGTGTGTGTGTGTGTGTGTGTGTGTGTATGAGGATTGTGTCATCAGTTTTTGATATTTTTTGTGGTTCTCTTGCAAAGGTTACTAGTCATTCTTTGCTGCTTTGTCCAAACTTGACCTCACTATGTGGCGCCTGTGAGCTGAGGAAGGGGAGAAAAAAAATAGAATCTGATTCTCAACGTGTTCCCTCTTTAACAGAACACTTCAGTGAATAATAACTGTATTTATATTCTGTTTAAATATTGCAAACATTGTTTCTTGACACCAGATAGTCAAGACAAGTCATTTATCTCCGGGGAGACAACCCCGTTCATGTCTACTGGGGAGAACGAGGCGAGGCGGGAGGAGAAAACAGCAATTTAATCTTCTTTTAAAGAAGGACTCACACCGGCAAGAGTGTTTGTCGTCATCTTTATTCCTGTGTGGGTTTCAAAACCCACACCTCCATATGACATGTGCAAAAGGTATGCCTTTTGTTTTTGGTTCCTCCTCCAGTGCAATCACAGATCCAGCACAGAAAAAATATTCCAATATCAACTCCTCACCCTTTGGTTATTTCAGGTAAATTTTATTGCAATGTTTAAATCGCCTAATGACCTTTAATCTACAGCAAGATACAAGCAGAGCAGAAACGTGATATTTTATAAAATCACTTAAATTATAGCACTAAATAAATCACTGCTGACAAAGAAACACATCACTACTAGGAACTCGCATGTTAGTCGGTGAGTTGCTCTTGAATAAATGAACTCGGTCGTCTCCAGAGCACAGATACGTTCTTATCGATAAGAGCACACAAACAAGAAGGAAAAATGTACCACAGTTCAACAGTTTGTTTCCCCCCTTCATTTATTTCACACTTTCTGCTTGAGTGTTTTCCTAAAGATCTGTGCAGAGCTCATTTAACACGACATGCTGGGAAAACGTATAAATGTACCGTCTTGTTTCTGTCTCACCGCTCTTGAGCTGTGCCGCACGCGAGTCGGCTTATTTGTAAGGAAGCAAAGCTTCACTTATCGTTCACATTGTTTGCTCACCTTAGCAGTCTAATTAAAAATCATTGATTGAACAAACTCACAATCTTTGGCGGCCTTTTGTGTTCAGCTCCTTTCAAGTCCTCTTTAAACTCTCTTGAGCTCAGTCCACAGTGTGGTGGTTTATCAAAACTAAGGGGAATTTCTACAAGGAGATTTCCCTCCGCAGATTTCTAGATTGCTGACATTGATGCAGCGCAATCTTAGAGAAGGAAGAAAAAAGGATGTATGCCAACAATGTATTGATTTCACCAACAGAAAAAGCTATTTGTTTTTGACATATTTTGTTCATCAAGAATGGAAAGTGTAATATTCATTAAACTGTCGTGCAGTGAATATCAAATCAGTCATTTAAACTGTTCAGTTACAGTGATTCTGAAAAGTATTCTGAAATATTTGCTATACTTCTTGGAAAGCATAGCAATGTCTGAAAGGTTGCAAGAGGATAAATATTTTTTGAATTGTTTCAGACAAAAGAAAAGCCTGTAGCTGTAACACTGAAAGTGAAATCAAGTCTTTAAATCTTTGGGTAATATTAACTTTTAACATTTTTCAACTCTCGGCAACATAATTTTCACAATGTATTTATTTTTTTCCTATCAAAATTCAGTCACCAAGTGTGTAAATTTGATATTTGGTTGATTTACTAACTTAACTTGCTAATGCTGAAGCTGCTATACTTGAGGTCCAATATGATCCATTTTATCTGCTACATTCTATCTACCAGTCGTTTCTCAGAGCAGGAATTTGTCTTTTCGTGAAACTCTATTAAAATCTGCTCCCTGTAAGTTTAAATTCTCTGGTTTGCTCTGTTTTTTTTTTTTTTTTGTTTGTTTGTTTGTTTTTTAGTGTAGCTGAGGAACAAAGATGGTGGCAGGTTAACCTGCAGTTCAGTCATGCTGAAGAAAGCCCTGGGATCAGAGCTATTGATTTCTTTACAGTCACTGGAAAAAAAGAAAAAAAGGCCAGAACGGAAGTACAGACTTAGAAAAGCAAATGAAATAGACACATGATACATTATCTCAATTTGTGGACTGAAAACATAATATCCTGATTTTTGTTTTTTATTATTTAAAATTCAGAAGATTAACTCACCTATGACAAATAATAAAATCTTAATTTATTGTTTCATCATACAAATGTAAAACACATATTGAGACAAATTTGTGTTTCTCTCTTCTGGAGGATATGAAGGAAGCAATGTTTTCAAATAGAGCTGGCGATCGAGCAGCAAGGGTCAAGAAATAAGTTGGACTGCAAGTTTCCTTCACCGCCCTGCATCCAAAGTCCTCAGCACTTCTGATTATTTTATTCATATGATGTTGAAAAGTAGGTGAACATCCTGGTAGGATTTTTCATTAGTTATATTTGTGGAAAATTAAAGATTTTACTTTTACATTTATAAAACTGTAAAGACAAAAAAAAAACCCTATTTGTCATTTTCAGATGGAGTTAGAGATATTCTAAGCTAAGTGATGGCAAAAAAAAAATCAACTTTTTTCTCACAAATGCAAACATTGTGAACTTAAAATGTGCTACTTTCTGTTGGATAAATTATGGAGTATCTAATTGTTATTTTCTGCTCCAACACTTTATTCAATGCCTTGCTAACTTAACCATGCATTTACAGATTCAAATGCAAACATGTTCTCCTGAAAAGACAACAACAATTCATTTGGTAGACAGTGGTAAGGATCAACCGTCGTCAACCTCAGCTGAATTTTCATTCTCGTTGTGACGGGCAACAGCGTTTAGTGTTGCATTCGTATGTGAATCACATATCTCCTTAGCAAACAACAAGTGGAGCTGAGGCTGCCTGTTTTTTGTGCAGCGTGATTGGTTCCAGAAGCAGGACACTGGAAATAAAGACTGACTCACAGCAAACTGAGGGAATGCTACAGGGTGAATCTTGGGATTTATGCAATTCCAGATTTTCATGTAAGCATGTCATTTCTGCTTTTTAAATGGGGGCAAATCTGAATCGCTCCCCCCTTCGATCACACCGCTTTCGCCACCGAAATGCAATTTCAACTCAGTTGTGGTTTGAGGGCACTGGAAATGAACTCCTCTGAGGCCGTGCTTAGGAAATGAAATTGCCTTGACTATGGCCTTTTGTCACGTAGCTCGCGCTGCATATTAATGATCGGTGCAAAGTGATGTAGCTAGTTTAATCAGAGTCCCTTGATTGGTCTCCATCTATGTCTTTTGTTTTGTTTTTTTTTCCTTATTAGTTCCTAAATGTTTTATGAACCCATCAGGGGCTTGAAGGGGTTTTTCATGCTGTTATGTGCGACAGTTATTGCAAGCATATCTCCATTAATATCGCTGTGTTGATTAAAAAAAAAAAAAAAGATGCCTTAACACAAATCCAGCCACATCTCCTTCACCTCTGGAGAAATAGCTGGTTGATGAGGTAGTTATTAGTGAAGCAATAAACCAGAAGTAGTGGATGAGAGTTGTAACTCAAACAGCAATAAAGTGGAAAACATGGCAGACACAGTAAGGACGATGCTGAAATCAATCCGCTTTCCAGCTAAAATCAACACGAGTGACTGCAAAGACTTATCGCTCAGGGCCACAATGTCATGACTGAGCAGTTTGTCAGTATAGAGAGCACCAGGCAGCACAGGAATGCAAGACAAAACTACCTGATTGGTAACATTTAATAATCCACTAATAGTAGAGGGTAATCAAAGTAAAAACTGATACTTGGCAAGAGATTTTGTCCTTTTGCAGCAAACAAACCCAAACAATCACAAAATGATCTCTCTGAAATCTATGCTTATATTTTAAACGCCATTCAAAACTAAAACTGACTGCATGGAGAGCCATGGCTCAACGGAGGGATGTCAAGAAGTAGTAATGATTATTTCCTTTGTGCTCTACATCTTTAATGTTCTTTAAGGCTTCACTGAACACAGAGGTTGTACAGAATGACAGCTGTGAAAGGAATGAAATGAGGCAGAAAGCAAAACTCCCAGTGAGAAATATGAAAAATTATACTGTCCTCCTTTCACTCACTCCCACTGTTCAGGGACACTGAAACAAGTCAAATGCAAATGTGAGCACATTTGCCGAGCACGTCTCCCTGTAAATCCTCAGTGACTCGACATAATAATCCGGAGACTAAAAACCCATTTTCTGTCATTTTAATTTTGTGTTGAGATTTTTAGTATTAACTTCAGAATTACATTAGGATGTTATTGTGGACGTGGAAGCTTGCAGAGCGTACAGGCAGAAAATGGTTGTGGTTGATTATAAATCACTGACTGAACTCGGTAAGTTAAAATTGAAATCGTAAAACAACATGCTATCTAATTCCCTAAAACTTTTGCAGCTTTGCATTCTTCTTTCACAGTGAACTTAGGACAGTCACGGTATTTCTAGAGACTTCGGACATCGCTCTCTTCCCCCACCAAACTTGTTGCCCAATTTATTTGTCAAATCAGGACGCTTTTATATTTTAAGGCACTTTTTAAAAGAAAAACACACACTTTTGTGTGTTTCTTTGAGGTGACATCTTGTATTGTCTTGCTGTAAATGTTCCTGTGCGACATGTGCAGTTTGTGGAGCCAGGTAGCCTTGCCACTTCCCCCTCTCCTACATCAGAAAAAGAAATGGGGCACCTTCAGCCCCTGGCATGAATGGGCAAAACTTTGGGTTAGACCCAAGTGTTGAAGCTGTAAAAGGGGATTCACCAATAAGTGGCTCCACTTAAGGCAGCAGATTACATCCAAGCCCTGGTTGGTGATCCAACTTTTTACAATGTAATATTTTTTTTCTTGGCCTCTGATTTGGAGGAAGTTTTTCATCCTGTTAGACACTCTGCTGTACACCACTCCCATTTCTGGCTAGAGGTCTTCGTTTGATGCGCCCGACAGAAGCTCACTATCTTCAAAAAGCTGATGAAATCTAGAGCAAACCAGAGAGGGAATCTTCTGCTTCATCGGTACATTAGCAAATTGTGTCTCTAAAAAAAAAACGAATTCAGGAAGGACGGTCAACTACTATCATATTTATCTGACAGACAAGTGCCTAATTAATATAAAACGAATGCTTCAAGAGTCATCTGTTTGGCTCGGGGTGAAGAGACAAGACATGAAACAGTTTGCACTCAGCAGGAACTTAAAAGTCCAATTCCTTCATGTTAAAAGATAACAAAGCAAAGTTCTCACGTACGAAGGGGGGAAACTGTTAGGGAAACTCAGATTAAACAGTGGAAGGCGAATGAAGAGTTTCATTTTTCAGCCAGTGAGGGAAAAAAAGGGCCCATTCATCTATAATCCATTAATCTAGGACTCTTATGAGATTTGCTTTCCAGTTTCTCTCTCACTGTCTTATGACAAATAGAGCTAATCACTGGGAGCAAAGGGATCCAGACAGGTCAGTCCACTGTTCATAGGACGGGCCGCGTCCTCCTCACATTTCAGGAAGAACTGAAATCGTCCCCCTTTTCTGACGTTAATCTATTTGTACTCAGAAATTCACCAATTTCCGAGTACGAATAGATTGTTCATTTAAATGAACTAAAACACAGATTTCCAGCTTTTTTTTTGCCTTATTCAACAGTACAGGTGTTGTTGTGTCCATTCTTTCCCACTTTTAAAGCAAACGTCAAATTTCCATCACTTTTATCAGAGCAAGCTTCTAGATCTAATGAAAAAAGAGAGATTCAGAGGGAAGGTAATCGTGTGCTCAGTGATGAGCCGAGGGATCCGGGGGCTTTTTGGCTCGTAGAGATAAGATTGCGCTCATCCCACAGCATCCGCAGTCAGGGTTCATGCTCATGACCACAGTTCACATGTTAAATGTGTCAAAAACCTTCTTCTGGACAACAGCTTACACACGGAAAGACCCTTCAGCATAGAAAATTGGGAAGAGAGTCTCCACAACAAAAAACTGAAACCTCTACTGAAAGTGCACGGTGCTGTGAGATATTAAGTACAACAACAGCCTGTTGAAGGTCGTGTAACAGCATTTCACTCAAATCAGAGTCTGGATTTTATGAGAGCCTCCATTTAGACTCATCATTCAAAGCCTTCATTCGATCTTTTGTGAGTTTATTCAGCTAATGGCTGAGCATCCTTCTTCAAGATTTTCTGGTATGGATCTATTGCAGCATTACATTTATTATAGCAACTCATCCAGTTCCTGAAGCAGCACAGCAGCCCTGGACCATCTCACCTATACTATCAGATGCTATTCAAATGCTGTGTTTGCTTTTTATGCCATATGTAATAAACTGCATCACAGTGTGTTTTACCATATTTAACCTATGTGGTATCTGGAGCCTGTAGTACTTGAGATGTTGTTCTGGGTTCCTTGCAGCCTCCTGGACAAACCACTGATTTGCTTTAGGTTAATCTTTGAAGGCTGGCCATCCCATGGGAGGTTCAGCACAAAGCCCTGGAAATGCTTTCTTCACCATTTCAGTAGGGATGGGGAACACATTGGCACTAACCCACGTACAAGCAGCATATGACAGGAAGTACCCACAAACTCCATAAAGACAGGAATGAGTGTGGTTGATGTGGAAGAATTTGACTAGACTCTTCATCTCTACCCCACAGAAAAAGTTTGGAAAAGTCTTCTCTGCCAACATTAGTGTCTGACCTTGGAAATGTGCATCTGAAAGAATTATCAAAACAAAAAAAAAAGATCAAATCCAATAAAAAGCTACTTGTCTTTCCATGTGAACATATTCATTGAGACATGAACAGTTGTCAGTGACACTATCCAGAATGCAAAAGCTTCTTTACATCAAAGCAAAGCAACAAAATTATGATAAAACCGTGATTCCCCCCCCGAATATGACTCAGTTTTCTGAGTCATATTCAGCTTTAAACAGACCACACAAAGCCCAACATCCAGTGCACTCAACGTTACTGAATACAAATTTCTACTTGCAGTACATTCTTGCCAATGCAAACACAATCAAGGCCTCATTAGCATGTCTGGGGCGACTTCCTCTGCTGTCCCGTCTTTTCAACAGGCTCTGCTGTGGAGTTTGTCAGCTGTCAAACTATTGTCTGCATTTTTGGATTCTCATTCTGGCCCTCACCACGTCCTGCTGACCACCAATCCCTTCTCCGCACCAAGCTGCCCACCAGCAGCTACAAATATTCAAACACTAAACACATGCACAGCATTATTTGGAGCAGGACCCAATATGTATTTGCGTTATGATGGATGGCACATTTCAGTTCTATTTCTCCTGAAATTCTCGGAACATCACGTTCAACTTCATGCAGTGGATAAAATAATTATTCAGCGTGTCAATGTGTGATTTTTTTTTATTTCTAATATTTTTATGTCATAAAATTGACACCAGATTATAAAAAAAAATAAAAATAAAATTATAGACTAAAAATGGACCAAAGATGAGAGCAAAATAAAAAAAACAACAATGAAGATGAGAAGTGATTCCATATTTAGCCTAATGATAGACTTTGAATGATGTTGTTACAGTCTGTTAATCTAAGAATAGTTATTAACATTAAAAGGTCCTAAAGAGCCTGAAGATTTTCCAGCTTCAATAAGTTCCTCCTAATCAATTTTTCTTAGGAAAACAAAACCTGCCATGAATATTTGGCCAGAGGTGGGAAGAACACCCAACAACAGAATAGAAAAGAAGCAAGAAGACGTAATATGAGAATATTGACCAAAGAGACCTTTCTGACGCGGTTTTACCAGAAGGTGAATTTTAAGCCACAGATAATCAGCACGACTGAAATCCAAACTTAGACAAATGGGAAATTTTACCACAACTGTTTGGGGAATATACTGTAACCCATTGTTGAATGGATATTTTCACATAGACACATTATTTTCTAGATTTCAAGTAAAAAAAAAAAAGACATGACAGACCATAGCAGAGGCTTGTTTGTTTTTTGAAATCTTTCCATCACTCTAAAAGAAATATTTAGGATTGCCCAATAATTTGTAGAAATTGATTTAGTGAGAGACTTCCTTGTGAAATGGACAACAGCGAGCGGCTCTGTGCAGTGTGTGGGTTCATCCCTTCCTGTAAAAACCCACTGTCACTCGTTGGTTATGTAGCGAATCACAAAATGCCTCCTGATGTTTCACCAGCAGTCACAGATGAGTGGGATAGAGGTGTTAAACTTGTGCAACAGGAACTGTTTGTGTTCCTGGACATTTTGTTGAGAAGCAATGGTTTTGTTTGTTCCAAAGCAATAGTGATCATTCAGTGTAATAACCTCTCTATAAGAGAGTCCAGGTTCCTTTTTGTTTCATCGTCAGTGAAAGTTTTGGACACCCACTGATTGAAAAAAACAAAAGAAGGAGGAAGCTCTTTTTTGCTAGTTGTGTTGGAGACAGTGAGGCAGTGTTTGGCTTTTTGTTGTTGTTGGGATTTTGGTTTTCAGATTTTTTCTTTTTCTTTTTCTTTAGCTTTGTTTTGTCTGTGGCTCTGGGTGCTAGCTGTGACTCCAGGTCAATTTATCGTGTGCCAGTCATAAACTTTCATCCCCACTGACCTCATCACATTTCATTGCCTTAGACAAAAAAAATGTGTTTATTTTTAATGCTTTTGTCATTAAGTTCGTTCAAGAACGATACAAAAAAAATGTTTATTAAATGTTATTTAGCTACTGTTTCTCTGATTCCTGTTTGAAACTGGTGACTTCCTGTAACATTTGACATATTATGAGCCTTTATCACACTGAAACAGCTCTGAGCTGGCACACAGAAAATAACTCGAAATGACACAAAGAGTCTGTTGGTAAATGAGACAGTTACGTATGAACTTCAGAAATAGACGCAGTTATGAAGTGACAACATTTAATTTCACTGCGTTTTTATTTTCTGAAGATGTTATATTACATTCTATACCCACTGACTGTGATTTGGATGAGTCAGCTCTGAGAGATGACCTAGGGCCTGTTTGGAGGATCCAAATGCAGGCAGGAGCCAAGTAGCGTCAAATTAAAGGCATTCAATAATAAAACATTGAAAACTCACAAAGCTGAAATATAGAGATGATTTGAAAACTGGGAGAAACTGAGAAAAACCAGGAACAATGGAGAACAGCACAAAAAGAGAGCTTAAATATTTGAGGTGTGATTGCTGTGATGCTTCGCAGCTCAGTTAGTTTAAACAGCAAATGGACCTGTGAGCTGACACGGCTCAGGAGTTGAGGGAACTTGACCAAGCAGATAGACGTACAAAAACAATTCAAGGAATAAATGATAAACGTGGAATAACAAGAACCGCAACTAAGAATTAATATTACTGTCAAAAAGCAGAGCTAATTATAAAAAAAAACCTGGGAACTACTCAGAACTTGAGAAATAACTCAAACCAAACACAAGTCAATAGACTCATAATGGGAAATTTTCACAATAACCACATCTGACCTTCTACTTATAGATTTAATGACATCATATCAGCACATTTGCCTAAAATCAATGCTTTTATTTATTTTTTTTTGTTTTTTTACCAAATATCCTCACATAGACATCTTCTTAAAAAATATAAAACAATCAAAGCTGAAAAAGAAAGCAAGTGGGATCAAATATTTTATGCGATATTTAGGATGTTATTTAAATAAATCTAAGTTGCTATAATCATATTTTCCATCATGTTGCAACTAATAAATCCGGTAACACATTATTTGAAGGGGGTTGAATAAGACTGTCATAAACACATGTCATGAACATGAATAAGCCTTCATGAATATTTATGACTGTTGTCATAAAGCGTCATTCGGTAAATTATGACACTTTTAATACAAAGTTGACATTATTCAAAATGTCTTTGTTATGACAACTTGACATTAACCAAGAAATCATTACTGTTTAAACTTTACCTTTAATAACATAAAGTTACCTAATTTTTAAAGTGCAATCAGTAATACTTTTATAACAAATTTATGTCAGTAATGATTTCTTGGTTAATGTCAAGTTGTCATAACAAAGACATTTTGAATAATGTCAACTTTGTGTTAAAAGTGTCATAATTTACCGAATGACGCTTTATGACAACAGTCATAAATATTCATGAAGGCTTATTGATGTTCATGACAGGTGTTATGTCATGTTTATGAAAGTGTCATGACAGTCTTATTCACCCTCCTTCAAATAAAGTGTTACCATAAATCCTTATACTTGAAAAACACATTTCCTACACTTACAGATGCCTCCATATCGTGGCTGCATGTCTACAAGCACGCACGCAGGTTCACAGACCAAATACTCACAGGCTCTTGTATATCACCGCTCAAATATTTACAACGTGTGAACGAACAGGAAATGATCCCACTACCCACGGCCTTTAGAGCAGCCTCACAGACTCTGTTAATAAACACTTGTGAATGGAAACTCATTTATGTTCACTGATTGTGACGCTTTCTGCTGCGTGCCTGAATAATTAATAATGAAAACCCAAATGCTCCCTTTGGTCCAGTCATGTGTTTGTGAGGGAGAGAGAGGATGGCTGAGAAATCACAGTGGCGGCCATTAGTTTCACCGATGCAAACGCAGGTAGACAAAGAAGGACAGAGATAAGAAAGACTCCTTTGTAGCTTCGCTGTGTTATTCTTATCCTTTGTTGTTGAGACAAAATACAAGAGAGGAGGGCAAAATATAAATTGTCCAGAGAGGGTGAATTCATAATGACCAATTGCTTCCTGGCTATTGCTGGCTTAATGTTGGTGAAGAAGGAACATAATATTTTTGTGATAATAGGGTGTTTATAGTTTCCTGACGCTAATTAAACTGCGTCAAAATGTGTCCTCCCAGTGAAGATCTGAAAGGAGTCTGGAGGAAACAACGAAGTGAAGGAAGAATGAGGGAAGAGACGGATTTACCTTAAGTGTAGGAAAAGTGCTGAGGTTCTTAAAAGCGTCTATCATAATGGTCTTCTTTAGAAACTCATTGTTTCATACATTTCTATATTTAAAAAATGTCTCAGTGTACTTTTTTTCTCCCGTGCATAAGCTTCACATGTTCATTTTAGAGATGAAACACACGAGGTTTGCTTGAGTGAAACTGACCTGAAAAGGATAGGTTTTTTTGTTTTGTTTGTTTGTTTGTTGTTGTTTTTTTACCTTGAGTTGAAAAGCTTAAATTATGTTTTGAAGTAAGACAGCATCAGCGTTTCTTCTTCTTGCGGCTGAGGGACCGAGCTAAACCGCCTTCCACTAATCCATTTAGCTCCACCATAATTCCTCTTTGTGCTAAACACTTACAGCAGTCATCACCCAGAGAAACATTCAGTCCGTTCTCGGAACAAACTCATTCATGTTCACAGTTAGCATTGCTGAGTAAATCAGACAGGTGATTTATTTGCTGTGTCCCACTTTCACACATGGCAACAAATGAGGTCCCACTGCAACAGTGTTGAGATTGTAACAAAAAAAAAAACAAGACAATAAATGCGACATTATGAAGCACTTTTTGGCTACCTGCATCCAGTATCTTGTTCTTTTGGTTCTCAAGAGTGGAATTTGGCTCAGATCCATTAGGAGCATGTCAAACTGAAGCAATGTCTACATTACTGCCCACAAGGCCTCAATCTGGCTATTTATTTCTTGCTACATCCTTCAGTCGCTTGTGAACAAGACGCCAAGATGCCTGAACTCCTCTGTTTGAGGCACAAAGTGACCCCAACCTATTGCAGGCAGTTGAGACTTTTCTGGTTGAGTATTATAACAAAACACCCTGAAGTTTTCACACCAGACAATTTCCTCTTGACTTGCTCTTTTTGGATTATGAGAGATCCTAATAGCCTTTAATTTAACAAGATACACTCTGCTAAAACAAAATGTGGACCAAACAACCCATCAGAACCACAGCAAGTGGAGGTCCACGGTTCCACAGTCAGGAACAGAACCGCACCGCATGGTCTGGTTCGATGGTCATATCTTTTCCAACGCCAGAGCAAGTAGAGGAACATGTGACAGAAAAACTTTTTGATCCCCTTTCCTAAGAATTGGATTCACCGTAGTGATTTTTCACCCAACTTCTTTTTCTCGTCATCTATTAAACGTTAAAGTTAACGACAACATCCCAACCATGTTTTGACACTGTGGAAACCTCTGCTGTGCCTGAGTTTTGACAATCTTTTCGAAATTTATATATGATGAATTGTTAGCTTCACAGCTGCAGCCAGTTCTTTCTAACTAACTCTACAGATGCAGATGGTGCCAGGTGTCACAACCAGATCCTCCATACGGTTTTCATCGGAAACAGAAGCATGACTAGGGTCTAAATCTGCCTCTGGCGTCTGCTCAAAGTCTGAGACACGAAATTCTCCATTCTCGCCTACTAGGTTCCACTACAGGTATCTGTTGGAGTCTCTTGTGCAGCCAGATTTTTGTAACCGTATTGGCAATAAGTGCTGGCAGAGACAATGTTTTCAGTCAGGCATCTGTGCCAAACATGAAGCGGATAAAAAAAAAGTTGGATCATGAGCAGAAGAAAAAAAAAATAGAGAGAGAGCGTGGCTCGCTGTAATTTGATGCAGCAAAGAAGCTGTTTTTCCACTGGGTTACCTTATCTGTCAGGAACAACAAGTATTTAAAACACACTGATATTCTGTTTTTTTTATGTTTGTTTGTTTTCCCCACCTCATTCTTTAGTAGACTGTCTATAAACCAGCTCATTATCGCCCTCTAGAAGGCTGTGGTGGAAACTTTGTAGCTGAGTGAAATACATTATGTTCACTTGTGGTAAAACAAAATGTGATTTGGCACATGGCTCTTCAAGATTTGGCAGCTTGCATGGTGTAGGTGCAGCACCTTCATCATCTCTTTTATGACGTTTTGCAGGTTTGCCTTTCATGTTAAGAAGAAACAAAGAAAAACCAAAAGTAGCTTTTAGCTAACTTTTTAAATCTATTGTAAGGACATGGGAAATCTAATAAAAACAGTTTAAGTTTTTCATTTTTTATTTTAACCAGCAGCTTCCACAGAAAAAAAAACACATCTAATCTGCAAATTGTTATATATGTAATAAACTCTCGCCATTATACTTTTTTTTATCAATATTTTGAGACGTATATGAAAAAAAAAATCTATAATTGCTTGTAATCTTAATGCCTGTAACTTTTTTTCACATGATCTATTAGCACAAATGGGGGAAAAAACTGGATTTGTGATGTTTTAAACATTGCATTACATTGTTCAGAGTAGAACCAACACAAACAAAATTCTTCATATCAAACACAAATACAAAAAGCTGAAAACATAAAAAATAATAATAATTTCTCAATACCCAAACTAGTGAGAGAAATACTTTGTCTAATTTGTAAGAAGTGCTACTGATGCAAAATCACTCGGTCTCACTTGGTCTCTGTATAGTTGCAAAATCGAAAAGTATATCATGACTTCCAACCTAATCTTCTGATTGCTGCTGCACAAAATGCCACATGTTCACATTTGTCAGAGAGACAGAAGGTAAGAAGCCCGACAATGTCAGAGTCAGCAAGTTTCCTCTGTAGTCATCCACTCTACTGCTCTGGGTAATTTATTAGCACACCAGACAGGGGCAGTCAACTTGAGAATGAACAGCTGGAGGCTTTAATTATTTATTTTTTTCTTTTCATTTGAAAATTTGCAAAACATAATAAAACATGTGATTTCACAAAGGTCTAAAACTGCAGAGTCAATGTTTAAATGTGCATCGTATTAAAAGCGAGGGTGTGCCTCCGTCTACATAGTGACAGCATGAGAAACGTGTCGGTCATTGCCCATGATCTCTAAATTTCTTGTGAAGCACTTTTGGGCTTTTCTGTTGGGAAACTGTCAAATCAGCAGTGTTCTCCTGGACTGTGCAGGCAATTATATAACATTTCTCTTCTAAAATTATTTCCATTTGATCTAACGACTGAGTTAACAAGAAGTCAATAAATCTTTTGATTGTATCACTGTGAGCATTTGTTTGAGTTTTATCCTGTGACTAATTTACTAACCAACTAAATTACTAAATAATTTTTCTATGATTTTCTGATTTACTCGTCCTGTGTAAAGGATCACCAGGAAACGGCTGATTGTTAAACCTGGAGTTTATTTTGAAACATGGTGTGATGAGTTCAACAACTCTCGTCCAACTCTGAATTGATGGTGACAACAGGGGGCCAAAACAACGAGCTGATTTTGCTGTCGTTGGTGAGCAAAACACAAATATGTGGACCTGAATGTGATTGAAGCATTGTTCTTGAGGAGCTTTAACCAAAAAGCAGTGCATGCACTTTGAGCGCATACACTCAAAATGCAAAACATATACACAAGTGAAGGCAAAGGCACCAACCCACCTCATTCACACCATTGTTCTCAGAGAAAGTAGATCCCACAGCAACAGTTATTACAGAACGGCCAAAAGCACTCACCACACTCATTAGGGTCGATCAGATCGCCTCTGTGGCCGACTCGGAGCGCCGGCTCCCTCTTTGCAGATTGTACTTTTCAGAACCAGCCCCCGGGCCTCCCGCTGCGTCCACTGCGACAGCCACTCTCTCCGAGGCTTGTGTAGTGTGCTGGTTTGTGTACACACACGAAGGTGGCTGTGCGTGTCTCTGTGTGTCTAATCCCTGCTGAGCAGGGCGGGTGCTAGGCAGCAAAGGCTCACCGGAGAGTTACATGCAGAAAACAGGGCTTAGATTGGGATTCATTACGAGGCGACGACCTGCTTTCCCGGCATCTCGTTTTAGTTGTGTGGGATTTTACA
Source organism: Poecilia formosa (assembly GCF_000485575.1). Taxonomy (NCBI): domain Eukaryota; kingdom Metazoa; phylum Chordata; class Actinopteri; order Cyprinodontiformes; family Poeciliidae; genus Poecilia; species Poecilia formosa. Next base: position 466,091 of record NW_006800274.1, read on the forward strand.
GCCCTCTCAAGCATTTTTTTGGTTTTTGTTTTTAATTATGTTTTCTACAAAACAAACATTTCAATTTGACTTTGCTTCTAAACCTGCAGATATTGTTTCGGTTAAATAGCTTCAACGTTTATATTAACTTTGGTATAACATCTGCCTCTGTGTGTACACATGCAGAACTTTTGCTAATATAAATGGACTTGATTTCTGTCAAGAATCAATTAGACTTGTACATTGTTGACTGCCAGATACTGTTACTTATGTTTCCATGCAGTGATTCGGCTGGCGCTCCTGTAATATTGCTAGATTCTTCAGTTTCCACCGGGGTTCTTCGAAATGCACATTGAAGTAAGCATGGATGCAAAACCAGAAGCTTAAGACAAGTTAATTGTCTTTAAATAGACATGAGTGACATGACTGGTATTTTAACATTTATTTTTTTCTATTTTATGAAAACAATTGGATAATTGGCTAACTAAAACACAGTGCATTCATTGATCCACCTATGCATACAGGTGCTTTCGCTAATCTGTGTAAACAGTGAATCCATTTGGAGACGAGTCGCTTTGGAGATTTGCTTCATTTACAGGGAAAACAGTGGCTGCAGTCCAGCGGCAGCTTTAGGCGACATACACCTTACTCAGCACATTTAAGAAACAACTGCTGCAGAAAACTGTTTCTAGTCCATCCTAATGGCTTCACAGTCACACTCACGTACTCGTGACACACAAAGTGAAGACGTAAGTAGATTAGTATGCGGCGTAATGGCAACTAACACTTGACACAGAAGCACGTTACGCTAAGGAAGTCCACAGTTGCCTCTTTCTTTGACGAAAAACAACAGAAGGCTGAATAAATATGTTCATTCTTTTGGTTGTTTTGCACAGGTTATTAGTGTCAACACTTTACAGTGCAAAAATCTCTCATTTCTGACTCTTTTTCTGTATTTTTGGTTTAAAGTCCTCATTTTTCAGAAACTAAATCATGCTTATGTTTCATAATTTACTCAGAAAGTGTCTTGACGAAGCAAGATTTATGGTACAGGAGAGTAACTTCAGGTTAAACCCTGAGCTTTTAGACGTGCTGGTCTGGTTCACTTTCTATCTGGAGGGATTTACTAACTTAGGTTTGGTGGCACACTTAACCTGCCTTCAGATCAGGTGGACTTACATAAATAGATCACCTTGGACAAAACCAATGCTTACTGAAATTGACTTAATTCTGAAGTAATAATAGCAGGTAAGAAACGTTATTCAATAAGTGGACATGCTGTTGACACAGCTGCTCAAAGGATGCAAGCAAAAACAGATTGCATTTTCAAAATAAAAGTTTCTATTTCACGGTGAAAAAGTGTATGTCACAATCCAGTTACTAATAGAAGAGCTTTTACTTAAAATACTCTTTTTCTTCCAAGAACTATTCTTGTCAATTCAATGCCTGCGACGTGTTTGTTCTCTTGCTGTTGACCCTTTCTTACCATTTGTAATTTGGCAATTTAATTTAGACAAAAATTGTAGCTCAAAGTTCTTCACAGAAACAAATTTCTTTCGTAGAAATATGTTGTCCTCTAACCATTCCTGAACAATTTCCGCTTGATGACTAGGTTTGCCTGTTGCATCTAACATATCAAATTCGACATAACACACTTGTTAAATTTGAGTTGGTCTGGTGCAGACATATTCACTTCATAAACACCTTCCTGATCGGTAAATAAAAGCTCTTTGGTTGTAGGATATTGTAAATATATATATTGGATCACTACAAATCAGAGCTTGTCATTCTGCCACAAAGCTGTGTTTGGTTGAATTCAAATTAATGTTTGTTTGTTTTTTGTTTTTTTATTATGATTGTAAATTTTCATCTAAACCAACCGCACACACATCGGCCCTGCTGAGACAGATGAATGACAAAAGAAGGAAGAGATGGTTGGACTCAAGAGAGCCGAAGAGTAAATAGACCAACAGAAAGTCTTTGACGGGAATTGGGAGGGAAATATTGAATAACCGCTAGAGAAAGGTCACAGTCATAATTGGGGCCATTCATCATGGGACCGTTTTAGAATAAGTGTTATGTGCCATCCATCCATTCATTGAGCCTCCGGCACAGAGTGGCTGCTGATAAGAGAGTCTGGAGAGAGTCCAGCCAGCAGACAACTTCTGTCCTTTCACTGACACACAAAGCTGTAAAAGCTGCTGCACATCTTCAACGTAAAAAGCATTTAGTATCTCTGCCGCTACCATGAAAGGACGTAAATCTCAGTTCTTATGGTGCTGAACTAAATCTAAAAAAAAAAAAGGTGGCTTTAAAGAAAATAAGACTTCAGCAATGTTCCGCTTGAATTATTTTAAGTATTTAGATATGTACAGAGTTTGCAAAATTAAACCTTTCATAGTATTTCATGTTACGGTCACATGTAACTTTTTTTATTAAGATTTTATGTACTAACTCAACTCCAGTTCATAATTGTGCAGTGGAAGGAAAATAAGATGTTTTGAAAGACTTACTAATAAAAAGCTGAAATGTGTGTCATGCATTTATCTTCAACTTCAACTGCAATTAGTATTTGTTTTCACCAGCTTTGCACATCTAAATGTTTGGCCATTCTTTGATTGTAAAATAGTTTAGACTCAGTCAGATTGGATGGCAAGCGTCAAAGCACAGTCATTTTCAAGTCTTGACAATTTTGTTTTATCTAAATGATATTTGCCTTTTCTTAAAAAAAATCCATTAAGCAAATTAACCAACGTGTGCACATAAAAATCTTCCGTTAGACAAGATCATGATATAAACATAGATATATTTTATTGAGTTATTCATAAATGCAAACATGAAGAGATCATTCTTTTCTCTATAACACAAAATACCTTTCCTGCACACATCTGAGACAGATAACTGCAACTATATTCTGTACAGAGAACAAGAAAAAAAAAACTAAAAGTAGAAAAGAAATGTTTGTTTGTGAGGATTTTTTTCCAAATAAATTGTTATTCTGCTTCTTTCTTCCACCTCCTGACAAAATCAAAGAGAAAGTGCAATATTTCTAGTTTGTGTTCGGATCAACAAATAAGACATCCTTCACAACCTGAGTAAAATCAGTCCTTCCAGACCGGCTTCTTAAAAGTAAATTACTGTAAAATCAGAACTTTCTAAATGCCTCTTTATAAGGAATCAACAAAATCCATCTCCCCTGTTTTAAGTTTTATGTTTTCAGCCTTTCTCATTATGGTCTGCTCATCTACGAAAATGGTTTTGTAAGACAGATGTTTATTATTTTGTTTCTCATATATTTCTTTAGACTTGGACGTGTTGCTTTTTCTTGAGGTTGTTTAGCCCAGTGTCTCCCAGCACCAAAAGTCTTTCATGTTTTAGATGTGCAAGTGCTGATGTGGACCCACTAATTTCAGTCAGAGAGGAAACACCTAAAACATGCAGGACAGTGAAATGTGAAAATCTGTCTTTGCCTTCTTCTTCGGAGTGTTTCCATTTCCACCTTAGGACCAGCAGGCTCCTTTTTGAAGTAAATATAAGGAATCAAGTTTGTTGCATGTTTGTTTTAGGTCTACAAACTGTGCTGCTGTGGTGCTTCTTCACACCATGTATTTGAAAGAAATATTAAACCATGTACACAATTAGTGTGTCTGCATTTAAAAAAAAAAAAAACTGGAAAGAAATGCGAAAAGCCAAGAGGACAGCAGCAGCTGAGCATATGGTGAAGTTTGACCTCAGGAATGGCCCAGAGCAACTTCATGCGTCTCCAGCTGAGGCATGCAAGCTGCAGTAATGTGTCACGCCCTTCAGAACAGAGATATAGATAGAGATTGCTAAAAGGCACCAGAGGTCACATTAAACATTCACGAGATCTATTATAAACACAAATCAAATGCAATCACTTGCCTCCAAACTGAAAACAGTGAAACAGAGTCACTCGCCTCTCCCTAATTTCTGCATGTGGGCTTTTCCGCACTACAGCTTGGAACTGCTCTTAGATGTTTAATATCACCTCTCAACCTTGCTGTCAGCTCTCTCTGTGGGTCTGCAGTTACACACAGACTTTTTTCCACAAGCGTGCACTGTAGTCCCAGCAGAGCAAAACCAATAAAGCTTTATGCTACTGGCTCAGACTATCTCCTGGTGTGCACAGCAGGGAGGATGCTATCTGCTCTGTTTTCATTTAGTTTCTTAGAAGCTTGCCAGAGTTTAACTTAAAGTGACACGCCACGCAATGGCTTTCATTAAGATGCACATGTAGGCAATTAGAAACATTTTTTTTAGATATGCAAATGAACATGATATTATGGGATTAGGACCACAAAGGCTAACTGAATTAAATCAATTATGCTAATGGTCTGCCAGATAGATCATTCAGAATGAAATTAAGTGGATTCATGTTAAGATGAATAGCAAGTGCTTTTAGAGGAAGCAGTGACAAAGTCTACCTGGAAGCAAAAATAAACAACTTCATAGGACCTTGTGTAACACAGAGCACTAGAATTTACCATCTACTAAAGGTGAATAAAAATGATTAAGATGGTCTGAGGATGAACAGCCTGTGGTGTAAGTTCAGGAAAGTGTTTGGAGTGATTCCAGTTGGAGAAATCAAGGAGCGGTTCTCTGACCTTTTTCAGAAAATATTCCCAAACTCAATATTTTCTATGTCAGTTTGAGATTTTGAGGAGCAGCAAAGCTCGTCTTTGCTTTGTTTGAGTTCGATCCTCGTTGAGATTCAGATCTGGGCTAAAAAAATACTTACTGAGCGAAAAATAGAAGAAACCAGAAACAGCAGTTGCTTCTGGAGAATACTGAGCCATGGTTAGGATCCTCTTGCTTTCCATGCTGATGTGTTACAAGATTGGTTGTGATTGGGCAAGGCGAATTGCGTCACTTCCTGTTGTCTCTGCTGCTACAGGTGTGCATTACCAAGCACAGGGCCAATATCGCCAATTCCGATACTGGTAAATTTTATTATTTAAGTTTGATACACATCATCAAACTTTTCACCTTTTGGTGTCTTTATGGTTTTACCTTTGAAAATCTTTTGTTAAAACCAACAAAGGAATTTGGACAAAGTTTGTCTACAAAATACTTTAATAACATGATAAATGGAAACATTAAAAAAGGCCCTACTTAAAGAGCTCAGTGGTAAGTGAAGTGCTAGTTTTTGCATGATTTCAGATTCCATTTCTAACATTTATTTTTGTTAGCCGCTGCTGTTTGTCCTTGGCCGGCTGTTTGCCTGCTGTCCTGGTTGTCCCCGACTGGCGGTCCGCCTGTCATCTGGATAATCTGTCGGTTGCCTACCTGTCGTCCTGTTTGCTGGCTCCTATCACTCGTCCAGCGTGGCTGATTGGTGTCCAGCTCGGACTAATATTTCAAGTGCTGCTCTGAGTGGCGTCTGCTACAGCAGATCGGTTCCTTCCAGGACGGACTCTTAATTTGGACTTTTGCTGCTTGATTGTCTGTAGACTGAACTGTATAATTGTATTTGTAATTTGAATGTTTCTTCTATTTTAACAGGAATGGCCAGCTCATGGTGTTGGTGGTGGTACTGCTTCTGGTTTGGTGCACGATTTTCTTTTGTTTTCCTGTTTCGTTTGCTGTGTTTCTTTTGGGACACTACCCTGAATTACACTCCCATCTCTGAGTTTAGCTAGAACTGTGTCTTTTAAAGTGTGCGTGGTTTTAAACTAGTATTTTTGATTACACTAAAACAGTTGTGTAATAAACTTATTGAATTGTGAGATTGTCTCAAGCCTCATCTGTAGTGGGTCTGCGTGCCTTAAAGGTAACTTTTTAGTGGAGTCATTGCAACCAATTTCATCTTGATTAAAATGGTGCTTTTAAATTTAAGTTACCCATTTTTACCACACTGGTCCCGCCACACAAAAATAACATGAAAAAATGTAAAGAGACAATCTGAAACTAAAGTGTGAATATTATCATGTTGGTATCAATCTGATACCAATACCGACTTGGTGTTGATGGTATCAATATATTGGATCAATCCACCCACCTGTATGTCTAATGCTGTTTCTGCATTTACGTCTCGGTCTCCTCTGCCTTCTTTCTGTCCTACTACTTGCCTCTTCCAATTAATCAAAGCACATGATGCAAAATCAGCTAACATGTAGCAACTTGACAACCAATACAACCAGCAAGAGCTTATAAATGTCCCCATACTGAGATATTAAGATAAACAGCAGTGACTTGCTTTGCTCAGTTGAGTTCAATTGAGTAGTTATTGTATTAAAAATCCTTTAGGAAATAAATCGAGCAGAACTCAAGATGCCCTTTTGTCCCTAGTTACTGTCTTCACTGACACATCTAGTTTGATCAACAACTACCAGATGTGGGGTGAAGAACTAAACAGGGACGTCTCTGAAGATATTTCACAGGAACAAAAGTCTGTTTCTGCCCATATGTTCTGAATACTAAATGGCCTCCTACAGGCAGTCCTGCTGGATACTGAAGAGAAGCAGAAAGTACACCAATCAGTAACCTCCTGCTGAGTTGCAGGTGGCTCCCAGTGATTTGAGCCTCTCCAGACAAAAATAAGACAAGGAAGGAGTGGATTGATTCCTTCACTGCAGGCCAGTAGTAGACGATGCTCAGACTGAAATCTGCTGTAAAGCCGACAGTGCCGTTTATTTTACTAGTCTTGCTTTTTACATTTATATCAAGTATTTTATTTGAAATGTGAAATTGTGTCTTTTAATGTGTCCATACTGAAGTGATTTTTGACAATGTTCAAAAATAAATTGTGAACAGATTGTTCACAAAACAACGCAAAGAATACCCAAAGCATCTCAAACACTCAATATGGCTGTTGTGGCATCAACAATGATGAAAAACATCTCAAGAAAAAGCTGACAAAAAGCTCATTTATTATCCCGTAAAATGAATTACAAATTCTTAAGCAGTGCAGAAGTAATCAGTAAGAAAAGTGAACTCATTTCTGACTCTTTTTGATGTGCAGAACTTCATTCGGGCTCAAAAACACGATGGTGGCAGGTGCTTTGCTTTGCATTCTCTGTCGTGCCATTTTTCATTGTTACTAAAGTCCCTCCTGCCTCATTCATTTCTGAGGGTCTATAAGGCCCGTCGGATGCTGCTGCACCTGCCTGACAGGCTTTATTTTTCAAAGCATAGGGTGGCGGCTGTTGCTTATTAACTGAGCTAGACAGGCGTTTTGTAAAAGGTGTTTTTATTATGATTTTTACAAAAGAGGGAAGAAAAACGTCAGGAGAAATCAATGTTTTTTTCAAGTGGCTGCAGCTTTTAAAGAAAACATTCACATTGGAATTTAAGCGATGTATCTCCATAGATGTCCTACATGTCCAAAACTAAAGAAAACAAAACATTTGAATTCCCCCCTCAGTTGAGAGTATCTTAATAAAAAATTTAATTAATTTGACTTTACTCTACATCACTCTTGTAGATATGTAAAATGCAGCAAGTCGTCAAAGGTTTATTTTCACAGTTCAGGGTTTTCACTGTAAGGTTCTGAAACTTCTTAATCATCTTAAAAGTTGAGCTGAATCTCCATATTACCTGCAGGAATTGTAACCTCAATACAGTGTTTTAAAAGTTTTTTTTACCAAGAGCCAGGATTTTCAGATTTAGTTTTTTTATCCATGAGGAGCTTGACAAAAATGCAGAACGATGCAAAACCTGCGGCGTCTAACTGTGAAACGATAATCGCTTGTGATTGTTTCGTAGCAAGAGTCAATAGGAGGCGGGTTTGGTAATGGGGTGCACTCATTGGGTGTTCACTAATGTGTCCTTGAGATTTGCTGGACAGCATGAACCTTTAACTTTTTCTCCTCTCTTTAGTCTGTTTTCCCTCTGGTCCTCCACCCTGCTGTGTGCATCTCCAATTTCCCTTCTGTCACAAGGTCAACTACAGCGCTCAGCTGGAAAACATCTGTCCCTTCATGTTCACTAGAAATGACATCATCATTGAAAGGTCAGCTGCATGATGTTTTTGCTTTAATTATATCATGTGCAGAGTGTCTTTTTTTTATCCAAACAACAGAAGGAGAGCCTCTTATTTCTTTACCAGAAATGGTGACTCAAGTCAACAACAAAAGTTTGACTTGGATTTGTGCTCTAAATGCTCACAACTTAACTCAAAATATGGGACTCAACTCGCAAGTGATCTTTTACCTTACTTGAGCAAAAAGACAAACGTATGCCAGTCTGTTTTAATGTATAACTGTGCCATGGTTGCAGATGGTGTGTCTGGGGTGTGCACGTACCGACACCTTCAAGTATAAGGCATAAAAGTTTCACACAATTCCATTAGATTCTCATCTCCCTTCATGCTCTCGCTGGGATTTCTCCAATTGAGCTCAATTTCTCAAGATGCGTTTCAAATGGGCCAATCCACGAAGGAGGAATTGTGACTGTGACTTTAAGTTTCTGCACTGTGGTTGTAATTTGCTAATGATAGCGAAGGACGTAAACAAAGCTGCCCGGTCCTTGTTGTCCACGCTATATTTAGCACTCTGCTGATTCTTAAATTTGTCTTACAAAGCCTGCAGCTCTCATCAACAGCCATCTTGCTCTCTCTTTGCAGTGAGGGATGGTTGTTTGCAGTGCATGTAATTTCTACTGAGCTGCATAGCAAAGTTTCCTCCTTAATCGAGCTGCCGCATTACATACCTCATGGTTAATAGTTGGACTGTTTGGGTTTCAAACAGGTTTTATTGTTCCTGAAACACTTGGTGTTAGCCTCTGTACACTGGACCATGCCCTGAGCTGTCGCTCAGTCACAATATTTGGTGCGACATAAATAAGTGAGCAACTCTTTTCACAAGGACACAGAGAAGTACAGACAAACTGGACTGTTTAGAGTTGTGTATTTTGAACTTGTGTCAGCAAAGACAGAGGCAAACAGAGGCAGGGGGTGAAGGGTTTTTGAAGCTTTTCTATTTTTCTCTGCAGGCATGTCTCACATCAAATCAACTTTTCCATTACTAACTCTTATCAAAACAGGATAGGGCATAAAATAAAAGCCTGGCTTCTTGTGTGGCCTCCCTCCTTGGGAACAAAACAGGGTATCAGTCCACAAACTGATTAACAGAGGTGTGTTTCTTCACCATCGATTCAAAGGGAGAGTAATAACAGCCTGAGGACACAAAGGCAGAGATTCAGCGCTGCTGATCCTCAGATGTTTACAGCTGCACATTGGAGTCAGACTTTTGGCTTGCTGGGGCTTGAAGCATGTGCATTGTTTAGGCATAAGGCATATGTTTATTGCATAGTGTAAAATAATACCTTTAATAAATAACTCAAATTTCCAATTGTGAGTCGGTAAGATCTTTAGATTGCAAGTGCCTTTCGTTTGATTAGATAAAACTAACTCCTTGTTTGAATGGTAAAACTTTTGGACAAATCCTCAGGCGAAATTATCAGTGGAGAAAATTAGTTATTCTCCACCTTTTTAGACAGAAAAAAAAATACAGTAGAAACAGTCGAATACACGGCAAAGCACAATGCAAATGTAGGAGGCTATAGACTCCGAGGAATAATAATTTAATTATCAATAAATCTGCATCATTCACTTTGTGTAGAGGGGCCTTTCGCAACAAAGCACCTCTCCTTTGGTTACAGGAAGTTACATAATTATGAAAAGCAATTTCTGTAACGTTTCAACCTATTTGTTTGTTTCCAGCCTGCTGACATGTCAGACACTAATCAGTTTATTCAGCCCAGCTGTGCCTGCTGCCTCTCACCTGTGCTCTGCTCCCTGCAGCCACATGTAAACACGGCCAGATTATCCATATCAGTTCTGTGTGTGAATGTTGGCTGCCAGTTTTTTTGATCTCTGTTATGACCTTGCTTTTCTTGTTGTGCCTCAACCTCTGTGAGTTCTACATTCATCTCTGCTTTCTGGACACAAAGACATGGATTTTGACCTTTGCACTCAGCCATGCCTGATCACCTCAGTTCATTACCTTTGTTTCTCACCCTCACTACTTGCTTATGTGCTTTTGCCATTGATAATTGGAATTTAATGGCAATATTGTTTATCTATTTCTGTACTAGTTTAGTCTTGTTTTTTTTTCAGTATGGTGTATTTTTTGTGTATTCTTTCTGAATTGTGTATAGACAAGTTGAAAACTGACAGAAATAAAGAGAAAAAAATATTACTATTATTATTATTATTATTATTATTATTATTATTATTATTACTACTATGACTAAATAAAGCTTCTTGCTTATCGTTGGACCAGTGGTGATGACCTGTGGACATCAGGGTTCGGCGTGTGGAAGTCAAGCAGCTGATTATCCTCAGAGAGTTTAGTGAAACTTTGAGTTTGTTTAACTCGGCAGTCGTTTCTTTAGCCACCGACTTCCTTTTTCCCCCCCAATTCATTTGCTCAGGAACGTTTTTGTGACCCGTCTGGTTCCAGCCTGTTCCAGGCTTTTGAAAATGTGTTCTGCGCTTGCTTGAATTATTTGGTCCCCTGTCAAAATGTTCTCATTCGTTAATCAAACGCTTAAACATGAATACATAAAAACAAGAAATATTAAATAGCAGCTCATTGCTAAAATGACAGTCTGAGCTCTTTCTAAGGCCTGTATTTTTACACTGTGTATGACTATGGATAAGATATTTTAATGCTAACATTTGTTTCTCTCTGTGACAGAAGTAGAAGTGCAGTTTAAAAAGCCCCTTGGTTCGATGGATAAAAAGTGCTCACTGTTGGAGACCGGCAGCAAAGAGTGCTGCCTCGGGGTCACAAAGTCTCTACAGCAGCCATTAAAGACTACTTGCATGCCAACCAGTTATTTGGGAGCTACGTCAGGGAAAAGCTGCTGTTAGTATTTGGTACAGCCCCCTTTTTGCAGTAGGGCAGCACTTAGTCCTCTCCTACTGCATTTCAGGAGGTTGAAGCATACAGGAAAAGATTCTTTGATTTTACTTTGACCAAACTTCAGCAGTCGCTTTCAGTCCTGGTCCTCAAGACCCACCCTTCATAAACCCGAATTAAATAAATGAGGGATTACCGGGCTTCTGAAATATCTTGCTGAGGAGGAAATGCGTCCATTTGATTCAGGTGTGCCGGAGCAGGGAAACATCAAAAGCACGAAAGATCAGTCAAGTGGAAACTTAAAAACTTGAATGTGTCACACTGTGAGCTTAACCTAAAAATAGGCGATCATGGCTGGACAAATAAGAACAAGAAACGATGGTAAGACAGAGCAGACATTTTCTTGGTCTGACACCACACCGTCTAATGGCTGTTTTAGATGAAAAAGCCAACATGCTACCCTTTGCTGCAGAGAGTTTTGGAGATCTTTTCACCTCTTTTACCATCCACCTCGCTCAAGTTTTATTTAATATATTTCTGAGGAATAGTTTGTTGGGGTAAATAACTGGCACACTTGATTCTGTTAAAAGCAATATTTCGTAATGTGGGTTATTATTTTCTTCCATAAATTTAGAAGAAAAAACATAATTATTTTTCTCTTGTTTTTATTAACATTTAATACTATGGTAATACAAGATACATTTTTTGCCATCCATTCTACATGTGCCGCAAAATCTGGAGGTAGCCATGAAATTTAACAGGAAAAATGTAATTGTAAAACAAAACTGTGTTGCAATGCATTTTATCTTACAGCTGGAGCATGCAGTGAGAAAGGGTTACAATAACGGCTGCAAGGCAGACATCACTGATGAATCTGCTGACAAACGACTGTGACACTGAGATCATTATAGAAGAGACCTCTCCTTCTCAGGCATCAGACCCCTCTGGATCATTTTAGTTTACTTCCTCCAACCAGTCAGTCACACTTAACTTGGTGCCAGACACTGAAGTAAACGGAGCCAGAAATAATCAGAACGGTCAAACACATTTGCATAATTAAAATGAAAATGACGTTGAAATTAAATTGGTGATATATCTACCTCCAAGAGGCTCTCGTTTACAGTGGAATGGAAAGGATTGATCTGTCATGGGCTGTTAAATTGACACTGTCCTTCTCCACTGTCGCAGGCTTTAATCTGGAATAAGCGTATTCTATTTTCCAACACATCAAAGTGAATGAAAAAAAAATCCCAGTGAATAAATAATTCAACTGAAAAACAAGCTTAAAAACAACATGTTAATATTTATACTGTCTCTTCAAGGGTCTCCTTAAACCGTCATTGACAGAATCAGCTGTAAATATGAAAATCCTCAGTCCTGAGAACACAAATTTGCGCATCTCCTCCCTTCGCTGACACAAAACCCAGCGCACTTTCTCTAACCTCTGAGCTCCAGGTCTTGTTCTTCACCCCTCTTAGTCTTGTAATGAACACAGAAAGAGGGTAGGTTAGAAAATGTCAGAGCGCTGATAAGGAGGTAATCAGAGCAAAAGGTCACAAGGACCGTTACTGAATGAATACAGTGTCAAAGGATTGAGTCCTCATCTTATTATTACAAAGCAAAAGCAAATTAGGGAGTCACAAACATATGGAGTTCTAAGCTTGCCACAAATATCAGTCTATGTTCAGGATTCATCCCAGCAGACAGCAAGTCTCCATTGCTCTTAAGTCCAGTGCTGATGCGTGTTACAACCTCTAAATGTGAAACTTTGCTTTACACTTGGTGAAATAAGACTTGGGAAAAGCTGCTCAACCTTGAAAACTCGTTTCATTTCCGCACACTGTTCTTGAGCTAATCTCAAGGCTATGTGAAGTTTGGAGGTCCATAGTTTCTGACTGCATAAAGTCATGGCCTTCTGTGCTGCGACATTTAAATAGTCGTCCGTTTCAAAAATGAGTTCCTGTGATCTCAAATCACTTCTTATGGGCTTGTTTGCAGAGGTGGAACTTTATCATGGTATGATGGTGGATTTCACTGAGAGAAACCAGTTCTTCTGCAAATGTCTGTAGAAAAAGTATAAATGCCTGGGTGGTGGATTTTATGCATTAGAAGTATTTGGCAGTGCAAATTCTTCAAAACTGACTCCCAGAGATTGTTGGGAGTAAAAAAAATAATATAAACGTGTATATTTGTAATTGAAAATGCAACACGCTCCCTCCTTTTTTATGTGTCTGTGTTAAACTCTAAGGTTAAAGCAGAATATCTGTATTAAACTCGATTGTGATTGGTTAGTCTATTTTGGTGAAAATTGTGCACATAGTTGTGCTTTGTGGGGTGTTTTCAGTGTAAGCACACAAATTGCTAAACAATCTTTGGAAAAGAAATGTTTATCCAAGTCTTAGAGAAGAACATTGGTAATGGCTGTTATTAACTCTGATTCACAATTGTTTCCTCATCAAGACTTACAGACATTTTGATCCAGAGCTCTGTAATTAGCCGAACCCTTGAAGCTACTGAAGTCTCTTATTTGCCCGTAGGTGAAGAAAGCTCGGCTGTTCGATAGCAAATTTGTCTTTGCCTGTAAAAATCTAAATAATTCACACACACATTAATATTATTCATGAGAACAGTCCATTTGGATCAAGTGCTACCTCTATGTTTCCTGTTATCGTCTGCTGCCTTTAAGCAGCTTTCAAATCTCTCTCAGTCATGTGTGGAGCAAGCTGTGACACGAAGTTGAGTTCAAGGACGACGTCTCATTAAAAAGTCAAATTTGTCTGCAAAAACACGCACAGTCTGAAGATACTAGTTGAAAACATCAAAACATATGTATCCGTTTATCTGTGGCTTCGGGGCAGGAGCAGAAAGGAGTTTAAATATCAAGACAGAGCCTCTACTTAAAAAGGATGGTTAAAACTTTTTAAACTGAGGTTCTCTTATCAAAAATAGTTTGGAAAGTGGAACAGATGATAATCTCCTTTGAGATCTCTTTAAATCCAAACATTTAAGCTGTTTCCATCTTTTTTCCTTTTTTTCTGAAGACCTTAAAAGTCTCTTTTGATCTCACCGTGGTGTTTACTCTCATTTGATCGGTCAAATAGCACACCAAACCGAAACTGAATGTCCAAGGAAACAATGTGGCAAATCTTCTTCAAAATGGTGAATATTCTCATCGTGTCCAGTGAATGTGATGATACTTTGTGTGATTTTTAGCCATTTTAAGTAACTATACAAGACGAGGTGTCCTAAGTTATTCGTCACCAGATTTTTTTTTCCCCCTACATTTTAAGAAGTCATGGTTATTTCCTATAGTAATGTATGTATTTATTTCCTAAATATAAAGTCTTAGCCTGGATCTTATTGTTTATTTTAATTGTACGCAGTTCTTTAAATGTCCTGTGAGTAAATATATTTACCCATTTATCCATAACAACTGGAACTTTCAACATCTAGCAAGTTATTTTCGCAGTTTACCCCGATTAATTTAAACTCCCCTGCTACGGCGGGGTTGAAATTACCGTAATAACCCAAGATTGGCTGGAAAGCGCAACGTCTGCCCTTTCAGAAACCATTGGAATTTTTCAGATGGCGCAAAATGTGGCGGAATTACGGTACTGCAAATTTGGCTGGATCGCCGAGCGCCTCTCCGTTTAGGATTTATAGGGTTAATAGTTCAGTATATTTCTAGATTATTTCTGCAAAGCTAGATTGATGATAAAATAAATAATCATACATTATGTGAAACAACAAAACACGGGCTTTCATAATTTGTTCATGAGTGTAAGTTAGATTCCTTCTCATTGTTTTTCGGTAAGCTGGAATCGATTGCTGTAATGTTCCTAAAAGCTGCAGCTCGTCATTTTTCACAAAGCTTCTACATGTGAGGGAAGCTGGTGCTTTCTGTCACTTAAAATATGAGCTCTGACACCATGTGGAGCTTTAACAAGATCACCTGAGAAGAGTTTCAGACAGGCACAGGACATGAATCAGAGTGAAAGACTGAAACAATATCTGGGGCCGCAGTTTTCTGCTGCTGTGTGATAAATTATTATTTAGAGAATTGGTTTTACAGAGAATTTAATTTCCTTTTTTCCAAGGATATTGCAGTAACTGACCATAACCGAGGAAAAAGAGGTCTATAAAAAGACTCATTAATATAAATTATGGAGCACAAGCCAATAAAACACTGCGAGTGTGATGTATGTATATAAAACAAGAGAAGCTGTACCAGCTAAAGGAGCCTATATGGTAAATGAAAGAGGCAGAAATTCACTGAGTCAGAGTGTAAGCTTACCATACATGACACCGTGTTAATATTTAGAATCACTTTAGCCTTATGGACCAAAATTGAAATGAGATCAGATTCAAAAAGAAGTTAAACAAGTTTTTTTTAAAAATCCGAGTCATTTTCTACTGTGATCTTGTTCAGTAGATATGGTGATTATTCTCCATAAGGATCTGTTGATAAGTTATGAACAGAGTTATTCCATCTGGCATTGCTTAGCTGTATGTTTTCAAAGTTGACAGTCTATACTAGCTTAGAAAATGATTTGATTGTGTTTTACACCAACCTGACCTGATGCACTTTGGAGATAAATCAGTGTTTGTTGGTTCAGTGGACCTCTTGATGAAAAGCCACATGGTTAGTTAGGGGTTGCAAACAATTACAATATCCTGGCCTTCTTTGTGTTGTAAACCTTGATTTCTGACATAAAAATCTGTGCACATGGTCACTTTGGTCCATGACGATCTATCGCTGTTAATATGAGTAATAAGTAAGAAATCCATTCAGTTAAAGTACAAAGACTAGTTTTATTCACTTCTTTTAAAAGTCAGATATTAATCGAAAACAAAAAATAAACAAAAAATAGAAAGGCACACAGATAGCTCAAAGCTATCTGTGTGCCTTTTTATGGCTGCACTGTGCTTTTCTGCACAGCTGTCGAGGTTGGCACAACTGCCAGTAGCTCATGAACAAAATATCCCATTAACAACAAATTAAAATGACTAAATTGAATTAAAATACGAGGCTTCTAACTGTCCTGAAGCCCAAAGATTGCTGACATTGTCAAATGTCAGGGAGAGCTGGCAGAACTCTGGATTAAAACAGGATCATGCACAGCATCATGGCCTGCCAGTATAATACGTCTTCAGTGCTCAGTGATCTTATCTGAACGCTCCTTTTGAAAGGCTCTGGCACAAGAGGATGGGACAAATGTGAAGGGGCATCCTTCCATCATCTGTCCATCCATCTATCCATCCAGATGCAAGCATAGCATTTGTGAAGAAGAAGCCCTGCAGCGGCTGGAATAAGGCAGAGATGTGACAGATAGCCTCCTGACACTGCTGAGTTAATCCCCTGCAGAAGCATCTGAAATGAAAAAAATCATGTGACTATTACTAAAATGTCCCTTTTTATTTAAAAATGACAACATAGAGCTGGGAATATTGAAATATATATAGATTTCTGCAGTTTTATTAGACTGCCAATACATTGCTTTATGTACATTTCTAAGAACAAGAGTAATTTTTTTGTTTATTTTTAAGCTCTTTTTGGTTTTGGTTATCACTTGACATAGCAGATTTGGACATACTGTCAGTTTGTTAATGCAAAGCAAGGCTGGCACCTTGTGGACAACAAAGGTAGCAAGCTCTCGTCTTGAAATGATTTAGTTTGCTTGGATTCAGTCTTCAAAGGTGCACAAAGACATTCCTTCCTTTTCAGACAGTATTTGAAACCAGACACTTTGCTATGTCTTTTTTTTTAAATTATTTTCTGAGTGGTCTGACCTTCTTGCTGCAACGTGAAAGAGCTGGATGGGCCAACACTTCTGTGAACATCTGGACGCAACATGACGACCCAAATGAGTCGTGTCTTCTGACCCGCCACCTACACATTCTTTTCCCTTTTATTTCTCTCCACAAGCATTCTTTTCTGTTCTTCAGTCACTATCCTTCACATTCCCTCGTTGTCCTTTTTCAGAAACTGCACATTTTCAGTCGGTGTGGTTGTAAGGGCAGAACGCAGCAAAAAAATGAGATCACGTGTAATAGAAACTTACATTTAGAAGAATTATTTTTTGTGTTTTTAATGCTTTCAAACGCTCTTAGGTAACATAAAAGTATATTTATAAAAATTTCCCCTTAGTGCCGCATTTGTGGGGTTTTTTTTGTTTTTTTTTGCCACTTGAGAAATTCACTCAAATAATTTGCCACCAAAAAGCCGAGAGGTTACCAAGGATCAAGACAATTTCATGTACACCATGGCACAGTAAGGACATACAGAAATAAATGAAGAAAACATGGGAGAAGAACAATGGATGTTCCACCAAAACCGATGAAAAGACCATGGAGAAAGAGATGAAGGAGGCTAACAAGAGGCTAACAACAGCTTGAAATGAGCTGCAGGAATGACTGACTAGCCCTGGTCGTCTGTCTGTGCAAATCTTTCACATTCTTCGTGTGACAGAAGTAAGGAGTGTGGTTTTAAGACAGAAGTTTTTTTTTCTTTTGAAACCTTATAAAATAATTTGTTGTAGTCTGAATAAGATAAACTAGAACTTTTTTGCCACAAAAGCAACGCTCATCAAAAGAAGACCACACCCGGAGTGAAAGATGGTAGCAGCTTCATGACTCGTTGCTTTTCTTGCAACGATTGTGGGCATTTCCATCAAAATAGACAAACATATTTTCCAACATCACAAAGAGTCAAAGCATACTTCCAAATCAGCAGAGAAACAACTTCATCAGAGGAAAACTAAAGCTTTGGACTGGCTTTGCTACTGTCCAGGACAATCTGAAGGTTTATGGACAAGAGATGTTGCAATGGCAAAGGCTTGAGGGAACTTTGCAAGTCAGAGGGGACAAATATGGGTTGCTGAAAGACTTCTGCTTTAGAAGATGGAATGTAAATATTTTTGACAATTTGGTTTAATTAAAAGCTGTGCACATTCATTTATTTTTTGTTGATAAATTGTAAAGGACGTACAGTCACTTTTATGTAAAACAGAAAAAAAAAATGTTCTCACTCCAAGCAAAGGAAAGTCTGAACAGGAAAGGAAAGAATTTGAATTATGTAACGACAAACAGGGTTTGCAGACAGATCAACTGACTCTTCTCCAGGTTTTTTTTTTTTTAATTCCTCTTTCAGACTCTCATCTCTTGCTCAGACTTGCTCTTTGTGGATCTCAGTCTAGACATTTCCTGTCCCCAAGGGATTCAGGGCAGCATTTTGTCTCTTGAACTTTTTTTTTGTATTTGTTTTTTGCTTTTCCAGCAGTGAGGGCTGTGGGCTGCGGTTGACAGAGTGTCTGTCTCAGGTTGTAATAAGTAGGCAATGGCACCTCTCCTGTTAGTTCCCCTGCATATTTCATCATGGCAGGAATCTTAAATCGCACGAAGGCCTCGGGGAGCCATCCAATAGGAGGCAGGAGAGGGGCTTCTGGACATGATTAGAGTACGTCTGAGGGAGATCATTTATCCTTCGGTATGGTGGAGATATTACTTTGTAGCTCCTTTTCTACACTAGATTTCTGGTGAATCCTTTTATTTATGTTCTTGGGCTTCAGGCAAAAGTGCAATTTTTAATTTAAAGAAACATCAACTATAGTCAGGAAAAAAAACTAAAGCTTTAAGCGTTATTCTCACACGAATGCGGCATTCAGATTACTTACTGACTTCTTGGGGTTTTGCAAGCTGAGCTTGTGTGAAACTATCTGGTTGATGGAAATATTTTTATTGATATAATCAATAAATCTGGTATGTAATTGGCCTGTTTTCTAACTTCAACACAGCTTTTTAACAATTTGTTCTTTATTGACGTCGGTTGATTTTTAACGCCACTGACATAAAATGGGATCTGTGAACGTCTACTGGACAACGGACAAGTCAGCCGTCGTCCCACAGCTTAACATTTCTGCACTAAAATATATTAATTATATTACTCTGTGTGAAATTACACAATTTGAAAGTATCACTGTGCTGAATTAGTGACAAACGACCATTTCCACGATATTTCAATTGATGGAGATGGTTTTCTGCTTAAACCAGTTTACAATGCACGTTATATAGAGTTGAAAAGATTTTTTTTCTTGATGTCTGAAATATCACAAAATAGTGTTTTAATGTTTTAATTAAATATTTTTGTCTAATTTGAAAATTGTTCAATATCACAGTTTGTCATTGCTTTCTTTTTAACCAACATGCGAAAGAAAGATTTTATCCCCCCCCCCACCGTGTTTAACCACCAAACTTTGTATCTTTCGCAAAAAAATAATAATGTAATCTCAGTCAAGCCACAGGCAGAAAGAATGCGTAAAGACCGTGGTTCACTTCACACATATGTTTATAGTACTTCACCACGCTTTTACTTCGAGGGGCCCAGCAAAGTGAAAGTGGAGGCCTAGACAGAAACTGAAAGGAGTCTGATCAGAAGCCATATTGGCACCACACGTTTCCCAAACTGACCTCAAGTGTGCAGGGCCTTGGCAGGGGGATAGACAGGCAACTGTGAGACTCAGGAAGAGAGGAGCAGCCAACTGGAGTGGTAACAGAGCAGCATTGTGAACCGTGGCTGGCTCGGGCCTCCGCGGAGCAGAGAGGCAACTGGCCGGGGGTGGCCTCCTTCCTGGGCCCCTGCAGGACCCCTCTGCACTGAAGCTCGGCTGGAAGTGGGTCAGCCAACGAGGCCACGAAGGAGCAAAATGGCAAGACATTTCCACTCAGCAGAGACAAGGAGGCATAAACAGTGGAGCTTGTGTACCGTTAGCTGAGAGGACAATAATCACGCTCAAATAAAAAACTCTCTAAAGACGTTTTTTTTTTTTGTTGTTGTTGTTTTAAGAAAATTAAGTTTTCTAAAAAGAAAACTTAAAAAGCAGAGGTAGTATCTGTACTTGCCAGAGGGGGGCAGTGTTCTCTTTCATGGCCCATTAGCATCCTTCTCAGCATCCATTTTGCATCTAATTCTTTGCAGCTCTTAGGCTGCAAAATGATTGCCTGCTACACAAGCAGAAGGGACTCGGTTATCTTGTTACTGATGTGGGCACTTTAAGGAGAAAGCAGAGGGAGACTACAGGAACACAAATAAAAGGAACTGCTTGAGAAGGAATGCGAGGAATGATAGCAGTAAAACAAAACTGAAACATTTGGAAATGCCATCATGCTCGTGAGTTTGTTCTTGGCAGTGTGTGAACACACGCAGTAAAAAAAAACAAAAAAAAACAATCACAGTACCAGAAGTGGGAGACACTAAATCCATGTCGTAGTTTGGTTGTGGAGCTAAAGGATACGTCTCATTTACTAGAGCAAACAAAAAAAAACAACAACTTTACAACTTGACCAAAGCCCAGGAAAATGTGGACAAGCAGACAGTGAGGTTATGCTTTACATCTGTGCTGGCACCTTGTCAGAACATCATGTGTCTGAGCCATCCTGCTCATTCTGAAGCTGAGAATGCCTGGTGTTTATCCTCCCACATGATGCCGCAGCAGGGAATCCATTCAGTTCAAATCCAGCAGAGTTTACAGAATAATAAAAAAAAAGAACCTCTTTTAGGCCAGATCTGATTTAGCTTTGGGAATAAATGAAGAGAGAGGACTGTGATGTGGAGACAAAACAGACCACACCGTCTTGAGATCTTGGTAAATGCTTTATATGTAACTGTTTTGATCTTTGCACACACACCATATAGAAAACAGTTATGGTAACATTTTTTTTTTCTCAACATTTGAAGCGTGTCTGAGCTGTAAGGCAGAGATGGGCCCAATGAACTACAGCTTTGCAATCATTCCCCTCACTTTACAACCTCTTCTTACACATTTCCCAACACATTCAGTTCAAACACACACACACACACACGCACACACACTTCCATCCAACACAATCAGTCTCTTCTTCTTCACAGTTCAGCTTAATTACACTATTTCAGCATATAAAGGTTCTCAATATGTTTTTTTTATTTAAAATAGCTATCACCATTTATGTTGTAATATTTGGAAAGTGATACATTTGTATTTACATAAGCTTATTGAACAAGTTTCAAATACATTTTGTGTACATACAGTATGTATTCTTGTATCTAGGATTGTATTTGTACAGTAACTTCCAAAAGTATTAAAATGCCTTGAATTTTACATTTTGTGAAACACTAATTTCAACATGTTTTTTTTTTGTTGTTTTTTTTTGTTTTTTTTACAGTCCAACATAAAGTAGTGCATATTAGTGAAGAAGAGGAAAATTGACAGTTTTCAATTTATTTATTTTGGGGCAAAAAAAAAAAAAACCAGCAGGGCATGCAGTTGTTTTGCTCTCTTTAGTTCAACGCTGCCGCTAAATAAAATTCACAATTTGCAAGAAAACCACCTTCAGAAGTCCTCTAATTAGTAGTTTGAGTCCAAGACGTGCAATTAAATCTCGATATAAATACAGTTGTTCTGTGAAGGCCCCAGAGGTTTGTTTGAGAACATTAGTGAACAAACGGCATCATAAAGACAAAGGAAGGCGACAGACACCGCAGGGAGGAAGCTGCAGAGAAGTTTAAAGCAGAGTTCATTTGCAAAACAATATCTTAACGTCTAGGCACAACCCCATAGTCATCCACGTAACACGCATGCAAGGAGAGCTTCATTAAGAGCCAAAACACCCATGATGACACTGGAGGAGCTGCAGAAAGCAACTGCTCAGGCCTTTCTGTTAACAGAACTATTAGACGTCCATCCGACAGATCTGACCTTTAAGGAAGAATGGCAAAACAACTAAATTGTTGATGGACACCCAAACAAAGTCAAATTTGAAAATTACCATTAGCAATTCCAGCATGTGGAGGAAAATTAAAATGAAAACTTATTTGCCCACATTAAAAAGAGGACACGTTATTGTACGGTTACCCAAAGTATTAACTTATGGGATCCGAATAAAAATGCATGTTTCACTATTGAGATATTTAGAAGGAAAAAAACGCATCCTTTTACTTCACGCTCACAAATATGCACTACCTTATTAAGGTCCATCATTGATAAAATTCCAATGAAATACACAAACATTTCTGTTTAAGTGACAATAGGAGGAAAAACTACAAGGGACAATAATACTTTCACAAGGCCCTGCATGTGCTGATTGGAGCCACGTGACTCGACGGTGTTCAGTCGCCTCAGTGAAGTGCTGTCAGAGAAGAAAGTGCCTCGGTCCGGGAGTGGAGATGCAGAGCAGCAGAGACTTACACCCCACTTACTGTCGCTCCCTTCAAGATGTCGTGATAACGCGAGGCGGTTTGTGGAGCCTGGAGTGACTGGGCATGATATGACGTGCTCACAGTACGATGGACTCATACATTCAGCAGCGGCCAGGAGGTGTGAGCTGTTCACTCGGACGACTGCGGTTCAGGGTCCGACCACGTCGGCGACTGGCCCGCTCTGACTCATGGTTTTGCTTGGATAGTGTATGATAACGATTTTTTTTTAAAAGAGAGAAATGTAGCAAATGGTCACAGTACCATGTCTGATTTTGAGAAACTTCTTCAAACATAAAAAAAAAAAACACGATCCCCACCGTTTCATACACTTACTCCTCGTGTCTTTCTACTCTCTCGCACCCAGAAGCTTGCATTTTCATGCATATACATACAGAGGAAAAGTAAGCATCGACACCTACTGTACATACAAAGAAAAACATAAAAAGCACACACGCCACTGAGACAAGACAGGAAAGTGAGGCACATAATCTGACAGGCAAAATGTAGCCTGGATTTTGGTTTACATAAAACAAACGTCAGATGTAGACGATTAAGGTGTCTCAGACCGGCCCAGGCTTCTAGTCCAGTGAGAACTTCTAAAATATAATCTATTTCTCATTATGTCTTACAGACACTCTGTATCTTTCAGTACCAATAAAACAGAGACACACGTTGTCGCTCTCTCATTCAAGCTAAGTGACCACTTTTTGGGGATCACAAAAGGTAACCTTAGTGAACGCCCCCCCTCCTCATCAGTATTTGCTGTTACGAAGGCAAAAATATTTCAAAAGAGAAACAGCTAAAGAATCATCGCCGGCTCTAAACTCTGAGTGTGAACCTAAAATAGGCCACCTATCTACTCTGGTTTGGTCCCTACATGGCAAGAAGAACAAAAAGGTTAGTATGGCATTGGGTAAAAAAAATTGCTTTGTGTTGTGGTAAAAAAAAAAAAAAAATGCACCACAGACAGGCTTTGAGAGGTGCAGAATAACAGAAGCTGAACAAGAAATGATGAGTAGCATTTTTGTAGGCCTTCAAACCCTCATGAGGGTCATAGAGTACTTCAATGTCTGTAAGGTCTTTATTTAAACCGTTTCATCTGCCTTTCCTTCACTCAATTTATAGGCTACTTCATCATCCTGGGCATGTTGGTTCATACAGTGGAGATATATATATATATATATTTTTTTTAACCAAATTTGAAATAATAAGGGGACGACAGGGGAAACGAATAAGAGCAGTTATTCTGTCCATCCAGTCACCCCCTCAATTTGTCAGAACAGAAATCAAGAACGTAAGCGCCTTCGACTTCAACCGTCATCTGGGGTTGAGTCGTCAGGCGTGGACGAGTCTTCGGCAAAGTCGTCTGTTGAGCCGCTCTTGTGAATGCGCCCGTCGCTGCTCATACTTTGGAAAGTCTTTCGGAAGGCCTCCATCATGGAGTGCGCCAGCTTCTTGGCCTCCAGTTTGCTCTCGCACTCCACGGCGTGACAATCCATCTGGAAGGACAGGTCGTCGTTGATCTCCCGGTAGATCCACGCAAATATGTTGGGTCTTACACTGTGGTCGGCGGTGCAGTAAGCGATGCGCGCCACCTGGTAGGCGTCCACGGTTACAGAGACTTCGCCGCGCTCATCCAGGTGGTGGAGGCGCACCTGGAAGGGGCGGATTTCCAGCAGGGAGTTGCTCGAGGGACTGGTGCCCTGCTGTTGGTCCAAGGCACGACGTTCCACCAGACTCACTACCGCTGACTCCGTGCAGCCTGACAGGAACTGGGTCCCGGAGATTGTCATCTTGCCCAGGTAGGTCACCTGCAGCAATGAAACAAACAAATACTCGTAAATTCTTTTGTTCTTTAAAATATTTAACAAAAACGAAAGTATTCTTCAAATTCTCTGTGTCATTTAAATAAAAAAGGGGGTCAAATACCGGGCATTTGAGAGACAGTGCTTATATTTAATTGTTGGTTTCAATGAGTGCCTCTTGTAGTGAAAAGTGAAGGTTTGCTACTGAAAAAGGACTGGGCCAAGGTCAAGACCCCTTGAGAGGAACTCCAACAGTGGGCTATGGAATGATATCTGCATAAATCGAAGTTAAAAATTAAATTATGTTAGCACAATTTTTTTTTTACAAAACTCTGCAAGGAGATACAAAATGACAGGCATAGACAGATGAAAATAGGACAAGAACTGTTGAAGTTATTGGTGTTGGCACAACTTCCTCATCGTCTCGGTTTGTTTGGCTTTTTAGCAGAGCTTCAATACATCACGAGTGACAGGCAAGATCACTAGCACATGTATTTTGTGGGTCAGAATCTCAATATTTGGAGTATGAATACTGATGATAAATAAGCACCTCCCGTATCAGTCTGGAGGGAATTCAAATTCAAAGTGAAAAATTGCAGCAGATGATAGAATCTTTGGATCAACTAACTACAAAAACAAATTTTCAAGTATTCACCGTTGAAGGGCTCTACAAGGTTAGGCTTTTCTAACAGCAATTGTATGTGTATTATTTACTTAAATGGTCGGAATAAATAAAAAAAGGTATGTTAAACAGAACTCCACGCAACAGGAGAGCGACAGACTCAGAAGATTGAGACGGATAAGAGGAAAGAGAAAAAAAAAAAAAAGAACATTGCTGGAGATTTCTTTGGGAGCGAGGCCAATCTGAAGGCTGCAAAGGAATAATGGCTGACTTATGCACTCCTCTGCATACTGTTCTTTATGGTTTTATAAAAATACACAGAGGAGGAGCCTCAAAACTTAAACTGTTTTTACCCCCGTCTGTGTTTATTCTAGGCCAGGGAGACACTCCTGAACTCTTGGAGTTCATTACAGTTGGCTCCCACCCCACGTTTGACACACGGCTGCAGACAACATGAGTGCAGTACTAAATGTGAATTGCTACGAAAAGATGTGTATCATTTTTGTAAACATTTACAGAGCAAGTGGCCTGCACGGCTCAATGCACATCTGCAAAATGTAGCGAGTCTGGTCTTGGTGATAAAAACTCTTGAGGGCTTTGTGTAAACCAGTGAAGTCCTTAAAATGTGTATATTGTGTTACTCAGATGATCGAATCTACAAAACAAAGCTCACTGAGAGAAGACAGCTTCAGACAAAAATGGAGCCACAGCATGGGTTTGGGAGCCATCCTTCACTTTGTTCAGTCTCTGCTCAGATATGTGACTGAATGCGACCTTTCACATCAACATCAAGCAGTCAGTCTGATCGTCTCTTGTCAAGGTTTGCCGCTCAGTGCGGCAGAGTGCAACATTTCCCACCAGCCTTCAAAAATTTGCAAAAGCTCGAGTTAAGCAAAAAAAAAAAAATGTACTTCGAAATATAATTCCTATGTAAAAAAAAAAAAGCTCTTTGTGATTTCGACAACATGCAATATTAACTAAATTATTGACACCACCTGAAATTTCTTGCATTTTGTCATGTTACTACTACAAATTTTAATGTATATTGGTGGGATTTCATGTGATAGACTCAAGTTAGCACTTAATTATCAAGTGGGAGAAATTAGATGCATGTGTTGATTTTAATTTATTATTTTTACACGTAAAAGTTTGGAAAGTGTGCTGTGTGCATGACTGCTTACTAGCCCCCTCACTACATTACCCCGAAATAAAACACAGTGCACTAAGCTGGATAGTCATAAGAGTCCAGCTGCTCTGCAAAGACCTCAGACGTTCTCTAAAGAAAATTGGTGGTCATGAATGAAACTGAATGTAAAGTTAGATTATAAAATACCATCCACACCTGTAATCGTTATATGTTCTCCATGCTCTAAATCATTCGGGATAATTTCCCGTCTAAATGTAATCAGTGCACAAACGGATCCGCAGTCGAGAAGTTTTAACACATGCCCTAACAAGTTCCTGTTTCTAGGAACCACAGGGCAGTTTCACTTCACTATTTTTGCAGAGCTGTATTATTTAAAGCATCATCAAGAAACAGGAAATGTGCTTTAGCAGTTTGACGGGGGAAAAACATGAAATTGTATATTTTTTTTACCACTTCTACCAAATATAACAAAGAATTGCCTTATAACCATTTTAACACAAGTCTCTTAGATTACCAGATTGCAGCAGAACATCAGTAATTTCTATTTCACGCAACAGTGGGACACCCAGACAGCACAGCTGTCAGCTAGTGCCTCATTTTCACTTGAGGCAGACGACTATTCAGTGCAGCCATTACGCCGAGTGTCAGCTGTCAACAGCAGTACATTGTACAAAGAAAGTGGATCCCTTTAAATTTAAGGGTTTTAAAGAAAAAAATATTTTAATTATCTTATTTTTTACTTTAAATATCTAGTTTTTTTTTTTTTTGTTTTTTTCAGTTATAGCCATACAAAGCAAACCTGTAATATTTTATACCTGGTTCAATCTAACTGTGATTTTGCATTGTTGAGTTTAGAATTAAACAATTTTAGAACCTGTTACAAACCTTTAGACAATAAAAACCAAAGAACAGAAGGTAGATGCAGTTTTCAGTTCAGTGTCACTCTGTCCCAGGGCAACTGAGGCTACAATGTAGCTTAGCATCACCAGTGTGTGGACGTGTGTATGAAAGGGTGAAAGACCGACTGCGGTTTAAAGCGCTATGCAAGAACAGGCCATTTCCATTTACCCTGACTGTAGCTTCAGGCTCTGCTGTTTGATATTTAATTGTGGTTAAAAGAAATTTCTCCAAGAGAACCGTGAACAAGAAGACAGTAAACATGGATTTGTTTGACCACTTATGGTTTCCAAGTCAAATAAATAGAGCGTTGTTGCTCTTCTAAGATCAGACCAAAGATAAACAGGTGGTTAATAGTTACTGAATTTCATTGTTTCGCAGCAAGATTTTTTTTTTTTATCTGACCACCCAACAAGTGTTAAGAAAGGAGAACATTACAAAGAGGAAAGGAAAGTAGAGAAGTCGTCATGAGGAGGGAAAGGAGGAAGAGGCAGATTAGGAAACGACTCACGCTAAGATGGAAAGCAATAAACAGAGATTTTAGTACCATCATTAAGATTCAATAACAAGTGCTTATAAGTCAAGTTAAACAAATCCATTAGCCTGTTTTGCTCTGGTGTGTAGTGTAAATGTGTTAACATATAATTTAAAGCAGAGCAGAGACGTTTAACTGAGTTCAACTTAAAAAAAATGTTCTAACGTAAAGTGAGAAGAAAAATTATACAAGTCAGAAAAACAAAAACTGAAGAAAACAATGGGTAAAGCCAATGCAATGTTCACAATTAAACATGCACTTGAGTTTACAGGACATGAGAGCAGACAATCAACCCTAAAATTATTTATATAGCATATAAGCATACTTATCACTGATTGCAAAGTTAGATGTGTGTACGTTTGTTTTATTTTAAAAAAAAATATTTAAAAAAATAACACCCTGAATATACTGCAGATAACAATAGTAAAGATGCAAGCAGCATAAACCTTCACGTACATTAAAATAACACTTCCTGTGACTAAATCGGTATTTTAAAATAAGAACTCATCTTGAAACTAAACTTTTCAAACAAAAGAAAACCCTCTGCTTCAGTTTGTGAACAAAAAAAAAAACTCAGTTCTGGAAGGAATGTACAAGATCATTTTTCAATTAAAAACACATTTTTGTTTTAGCATGTGACACTAGATGCAGAACTGGTGAAACCCTAACAGAGGCACTGAGTGGGTCTGTGCACAATCTGTCTGGAGGCAAGCTGAAGATGTGAATCTGAGACTAATTATGGTTTTGTTAACTCCTACAGTGAATCTGAGGGAGCGTGTGAGCGTCAGGTTGGTTTCTACGAATCACGCCAAACATAATAAGAGGCAATTCTTTATTTCTTTCCTCTCATTTTCATTCATGCCTTCATCACCGATGGACGTTTACCATTTTGAGCCACGTCAATAGTGTTTGGTGTGAGACCGTCCACCCGGCCAAATATTACATTAGCATAAAAAAACGCTGAATTTCATATGGCTTGGGGTAATTCAGCCAACAATTGTTGCTGTGTAAATATTGCTCACATCGACATTGTGATGACGATACATTCACGACATACTGTAACAATGAAGAACATTAACTAAGAACTTGCATTCTGATCTCTGCAGAGAGGGAAGAGAGATGATCTCAGTTATAGAGCAGAATTGATCTTATTTAATTATCTCAGGGCCTAAAACCAGATGCTCGGCTGAGAATAACTCATGAAGAAAAGCAGTCCAGCTCTGGCAGGAAATTCATCAAAAAAAAAATTAAATTAAAATAA
The DNA here is from genome assembly GCF_000485575.1 of Poecilia formosa. Classification (NCBI taxonomy): domain Eukaryota; kingdom Metazoa; phylum Chordata; class Actinopteri; order Cyprinodontiformes; family Poeciliidae; genus Poecilia; species Poecilia formosa. The sequence continues at coordinate 494,393 of NW_006800274.1, forward strand.
AAATAAAAAAATCCATCCATCAATCCATCACCAGCAGGGACACATCTGCTCTCCTCGACTCCGTCAGTCTGTTCACCAGTTGTTTCTGTGCTGACAAGTCAGGCAGGCAGCTTAAATCAACGCACAGGACCGCAGAGCTCTCCCCTCGTTTTAAACTTTCCATCTGTTTCTGTTCCACTCCAGTGTCTCCCCTGTCTTAAAACACTTTCTTTTACTCATCTGTTTCTCTTTCCCTCCATCGCCCCCCTCCTCTTCCTTTATATCCTCTACTGTACTATACCTTTATCAATGGCCTGCCTTCTATAGTGTTCCATCAAAGCAAACACGTTGACTTAAAGCGAAACACTGGGAAATAAAGATCGGCTACAGAAGAGGAGCCCTCGAGGCCATCAACTAGAAAGAATGCTATAAAGAAAATTGACAGAAAAATAGACAGGATGAGGGGCAGAGAAAAAAAAAAAAAGCAAAACAATGTCCCAGTAAATTTTCAATGGAATGCCGGTCTAGACGTGACACGAAACGGCCATACAGACCTGCTTTGTTGACGAGACACAAAAACAACAGAGAAAAGCGGCGAGAATGTTTGCGAGAGTAACAAAGGAGGAGGAGGAGGAGGAGGAGAGTTAAACATTTGCATGTGTGGTGAAACATGTGGGCACTATTACTGACTCTAGTTTTCCTTTTCTGTTCTCGCAACAGTAGGAAAATCTCAAAGAGGCACCTGCAACACAAAACGTAGGTGATCAACATCAACGAGAGTTAAGCCGACATTTCATCGAACCTTAAAAGAATTTTTGAATTTTACTGGAAGGTTTCTATCTCAAAGTAATATTAAAGTTTCAGAGTGGGCCAGCCAGATTCCTGACTCGACTCTCGCCAAGAATCTGCTAAGGGAGCCAAAGATACGGGTAGGAAGCCCTCCAGCCATAAATACTATGAGCTAATCATCAAGATAAATCATTAAAGTATCAGTCCGATAATAAAAGTTTGGTGAAATGTAAAAGAAAATAAAACATCCCAACAACTGCTGAGAAGGGTATACACTTTCAACACATTAAATATTTCATTTATACACCTTTTAGATTTTTTTTTTTATCTTTAAATTTGTTGCCCGTCTCACTTCTTTCAGAAACAAATTTCTTGTATGAATATAAAATATTTTAATCTGCCAGCCGTATGAGTAATTCTGGGCCTATGATGATTTCAGTCATGTATGAATAAATTAAACAACATTTAAACGCAATTCTAATACTAAACAAAGTACACAATACTCTATGCTATTTTCTATATGGCTGAGACAATAATGATGGCCTTACTTGGGCTAAGTTACCCTATATATTGGATCATGGGAGCATAGAAAATGTATGTGTTTTCAAACATAACCGTCTTAATAAATCTGAACCTACTTTGTTTGTCAAATTGCTGCTGTTGCACAGGGATTTTCCCATTTCGGTATAATACAGTGCATTTGTCATCTATTAATTTCAAATTTCACAGCATTTCTTACACTATGTACCAAACTACTGAGACCTTTTCAGAAAAATTAGGTTTTTTTTTTTTTTTAAGTTATCAATTATGGATGCAGGATACATCTAGTTTGACATTAGTATCAGCTGATGTTACCCATGTTGTGGGCATTGATCCTATAAGTAAAACTGGACTGATATTAATGGTTATTTCCATCTTGTTGCAGTGAGGGGGGAGGAGTGGGAGTTGGCCAGGGGTCATGTGGCTGTGGAACTGATGGATCGCAGGACTGTGGGGTGATGAACTGAAGCGCAGAGACGATTTCAGTGGTCACTTTTTCATGGTGTCTGAAAGGTGGGGAAATAAATATTATATTGTTAATTATTGATTACTAGAAATATCAATAAAGACATTAACATTGAATATCAGTAGCCGAAATTTTCTGACTGCCGCATCCCGAGTAGCCATTGTGTAGTCATCTACTTAGCTTCAGCTAAAGAGAAAATATGTGGCTAACTAAATATCGATAAGTCATTCATTGCTTGTTTAATTTTTGATGTGAGGAATGGAGAAAGTGAGCACCGCCATATACACGGAGGCCATCTGGTCCAGCACTATATCACCTTGACAGGGTCGCCCGTGGCAATTTAACCCCAGTTGTTGGCTCAGATAGTTTGGCCAGTTCTCTTTGTAGGAAATTGGATTTTATGAGATTCCAAATGGAAAAACAACACTCAACAGGAAGAGACAGGAAGCCTCTTTCACATGGCTGCCACCACCGCCAGATGTGGGTGGAAACATCTACATCCAGTGCCACGTGGACAAGGTGGGAGGCATCATAATCTGGTTGAAGGGACATGAAATGACCTCTAATTGCCAGGAAGGAAGGACAAGCTGCTGTGTAAGTTTGAGCGAAACCAACTACATATTGGACCAGCCACACACAGATTTGGCTCTGGAAAGTTAGAAAGTTGCCTCTTTGTAGCTTCAAGATGTAGGAGGAAAGGCTCTGACCATCTGTGTTTGGTCACCAAACAGCAGCTGTTAGGGTTTCTAGAAAGTGTCCTGGAAGGAGTGTCATTTGGGGGATTTTGTCTTTTGTCTTGGATACTCCAGCGCCTATGGAGCCAATGAAGGAGTTTGGACTCAGCAAACATTATTTTGTAAATAATCAAATGCTGTCAATCACCCTATATTTGGGAGCTGTAATTTCCAAAGCAGCTGACATACATAGTAACGTTGTGTGGGAAATCTGTGGCAATATTGCAATATAAATGGAACAAAAACAGCTATTTGCTTTAAACTGGAACTGCTGGCTAAGCAGCAAAAGTTTTAGTTTGGGGCGAGGAGGAGAGGGCGGTGAGGTCGGGGGTCACCCTCGTGTTCACCATTAATTCAGTCAACTTTGCATTAAACAATCACGTTTGCGGCTGTGCTCAGCCACGGGCGCAAGTTGGCTCTCTTTGCAAAGCTCGGTTAAAATATAGCAAAAAGCAGTAAAACGAAAGAAGTCGCAGCATCTAAAGGGTGTAACCTCATAAAGCCAAATTAGACATTCTATAAAACTTGAGCGGAGCTGTACGTTCAAAAGACTGAGCAGAGAAACTAGATGTTTCAGACTTATTTGTCTGCATGCTAGATTATGCTGGAGACGGTGAGAACTAAGCCCATCAGGGTGGCCTTCAAGCATCTAGAGCAGCAATTTTAGTTAGAATACTAACAGTTTTGTTTTTTCCACCAATTGGTGAAATCTACTGTTCAAACTAGTTTTGGCTTCTGTTTAAAACGACATTCCTCAATCACAGTAGTGACGGGCAAGTAAGCCTGATATTCACTGATCCCAAGATAAATGCAGCAAACGATTCACTGCTACAATTCCACATGTTTTGGTCACAAATCAGAAGAATGTCCTCTAAGTTTTCTGGTAAGTGGAGCAAGTAAATCTGAAATTTGACTCTTTTTATGACTCACTGGATTAATATGCAACAATGAATGGAAACCACTACTTTTCCAAATGGCTCAGGACAAACTGACTTACAAGGAGGTAAGGAAGGGAAACTGTTTTGGAAACAGATGGGGAGAAACAAAGTGAGACACATATACAAGGGGAGGCAGGATAAACATCCGCACCTTGGCCACTGAGCCGATGGGAAGAGACGGAAACATCCTGGCACACTCGGACAGTGCGTCTGTCTAAGTCGGGATGAGGGCATACTTGTCTGTATAGAGGCATGCCTGCATGTGCATGAGAGGTGTAGCAGTTGGGCAGCTGCTGCCGCTGGAGCAACAGCTGGATCAGCTATTAACACAGAAAGGAAGCAAACAGACGGGAAGTAAGCAGGCGGTGGAGGAAGAAACACAAAGAGAGCTCAGTGAAGAGATACCTGTCCCCATAGAGAGACTCTGGGGATGTGAATACAGATGCAGGAGATAAGAAGAGGATGTAGCTGTTGGGAAAAGACTTCAGCAAAGCTTGATCTGGTCTGGGAACGGACCCTTTGTGATGATTAAAGCAGCAAAATGTTTCGGCTTCAGATAGTTTCTGGAGCTCAGTCCAAGGGCAAACAGATGGTGGAGACAAAACACAGTCTGTACCCAATCCCACAACCTTCTGTACCATTTTAGCTAAAATGAACTCGGTGGGACGTTCTACAGTAAACAAAAGAACAAAGGAGCACAACTGACAAAGACAGAGATGAACGAGCAATTACTTCAGGCAGCAAGAGACCGCCATTTAACGTCCAACTGAGGATATTCCTTTAAAAGTGAATTCATATCTGTAATTTAAAAGTGTGAACCAAATTTGAAACACAAAGAGTGATATATTTTCTGTCAATGTTGAATTTGACTTACAGCTGAGAGAAACCCAAAGTTTGAATATTATATTTCAATTCAAAAAGGTTCTTAAAGACAAAAATGTTGACATACTGAACAGTATCTGTAAGTCTGCAGAATATAAACTCCTTGTTTGGTCAGGATTGTTTGACCTTTTGTGTCTTACATCCCTACTGGAGGCAAGACAGTGACGTCCTGCTGGAGAACTGTCTAGTCACCAGTCTCCACCATTATTGTGTTGGATATATCGCATTTCTGTATTTAAAAAAAAAAAATCCTTTCTTCATTAGTCTTGTGTCAATTAAAAGTTTTCAGAGAAACTAACATTTGAAAGCCACCATCAAAATGATGCTTGAATGAATGATTCCAACATGTCATTGTGTGCAAAACATGTATACAAGTTTGAAAGTTTGAACAAAATTTGTATTCATTCACATGCAACTATAAATATCACGTATATATTTGTGAGTTTGTATAAAAACTCCAAATTCCTGTTCATTTTTAAGCCTTCCAGCCACAGTTGTGCACTAAAATGTAATCCAAGTATAATTTAACTGGGTTTAGACAAGATGGATCGTGCATACAGTCAGGACTGAAGATTACCTTAGCTTGCTTCCTGAATTGGCCCCCTGTGCCTGGAGCCTCTGACTGAGATCCCAGTGTTTGGAAATGCAACATTCCTCAGGAGCATGCTAACATTCCACTCAGACTTACTGAATCAGCTCACTGCATCTGGCTCTGCTTGTCATGGCATGAAGTGTTGGATGAGGTTCTCGTTTCTTATTTTAAATGGAACAGCGTGCATTAACTGGTTTACTTTGGAACGTGACGGCGATCTGTGTGCTACCACAGAGAGTTGAAATGTTCCTGTGTCCAAACAGGCTCCTGTTTTTGGTGTACATGAAAGGTGCTTTTACAGACAAACCACCTTCCTTAAAGACCTTTCAACGTCCATAAAACGATGGCGAACTCTCCTTGAACACACCACAAAAGAGTGCCTTATAATAAAAAAAAAATCACCATATTTGTAGAGCTATGTAGATTGCCTAGCCAGACAAATGTGTTGGCACAAAGTACTTCTCCAAATATTTAGCACAAATAAGATTTTGCCTTGCTTTTTAATGACATGGACAACAAAGATGGCAACAATCAGTCTACTTCACAATAGGATATCTGCAAGTACTAACTGGTATTTTTTTATTTTTTCCCAAAACGAAAATTGTGTAAGCTATAAAGAGCATTTCATGGATTTTCAAAAGACAATTGAAAAATAGTTCAATCCTTTTCTTTTTCCATGCTTGCTTGACTCATCATGTTAGAGGATCCAAGACCTGTGGTCAGTGACTAACAGGCTTTCTGACACTGGACAGCATATTTTACTCCAGTATGCCTCAATAGTCTTCAGAAATAATTGTGTTCTGCAGAGATTCATGACTTGCCACAGCAAAGCAACAAAAGCTAAAATGAATCCACTACATTGTTTTACAATATGTATGGTGTTTGTCTCCTGATATCCGGTTTTCTCTAAATAGTCCAAAAATCATTCTTCCAGTTTCTATGGGGGCTGTTAACACACATGATGGTGAATTCCAGACTGGTTTGTTTTTGTTGTTGTTGTTGCAGCCCACCTGAAGCCAGTTATATTCAAAGAGTGGCAGATGGAAAAATAAAAACAAAAACGTTACGATCCTTGAACACGGAGTTCAGTTTGAATGGTTTTGGATGGTTTCTTCGGGTCTCTATCTGCATTTCCTCCTGCGTCCATTTTCCTGCCACATTATTTCGTAGCCCTTACCACTAGACTTATTTTTTGCTTCCTGAGGTCCTCAGACAGCTCACATTTGCTCTCTCAACCATGACATCAAACTACCCAGAAGCATCTTTGTTGCCTTAAAAGTGCTGATTAAAACCAATTGACACCAACTGTCCTAATTAAGGTTAAACAATAAGAAGAACTGACAACTACTGGATTTTTGGTTCTTTCACACAATCTATACCAGGTTTCCAAGTTAATTTATTTTTACATATTCAAAATAGTTTCTCCCGCCAGGTTGATCATAGCAAAACTTACTTTAAAAACAACATTGATCCTTTTCAATAATGTGGTATTATCCAAAACTTGACTTAAAAACCTTAAAAAATTATTTATTTTTTTAATTCATTTTAACACTTGCTTGGTAACAATATAAATATTTAGATTTTTGATCATCCTTTACTTCTGTTTTCTTGCTCCTACAAATTGATTCTTGTGGATCCCACCAGCCCCTCACATCCATCACCACTATTAATTGTAACAAGTGTGATCAAAGCAAAAACATCACCAGCAGCTGTCGTCCAATGTCTAACTGATCTGAGAAATATGATGACCAGCAGCCGGACCTGATGATGTGCACAACAACTGACTGCATCTGGACAGTGGCATGACGACTGTGACAAAGCTCGGCTTTGGGGAAATCCCTCAAAGTTGATGGTTGCAAGCTTCAAGCCAGACTCATTTTTCCACAATGGGAGCTGTGTGTGATCTGCAAGCTCATACGGCTTTTGAGTTTGGTGGACCACCTAGTATCACGTCGCAGGCCAAATTGATCTGTAACGAGAGGTTCCTAGTTAAATTCTTAAGGCAGAACCATGAAGTAAAAGGGACAAAGCAAGGAGGTCATAGAAATCCAAGACTGGATTTGGAAAGCCTCATGGTCTTTGTTTTCAAACAGCTCTGTAGGAGAAGCTGTCAGTGAAAACAGTTTGGAAAAGAGCAGACACTTCCATAAAATACTTGGCAGGAACAATCTATCTGTTGAAGTTTATCATGAGAAAACTTTAACTGACTGAAGTCGCTCCTAAGAAAGAGCAACTCTTGGCGACGCACGTCAATAAGAGAACTAAAAACATGTTTCCCGCTATGAAAAGCGCGGCGTTGTTTTTGCCACTAGTCGTCCAACTACACATAGCTCGCAGGATCAGAACCGACTCATTCGGGACTTGAGAAATATCTGTAGTTGCCAAAATTGGACACGGAATGATCCAAAGTATCTTAGCAGCCACCAACTTATTACAGCCAACTGGTAAAGATACAATTTTATGCAGTTGGAATTTCCTGAATTTTACAAGAATGTATCCGAGTCAAAAGCCCAGGATTTGGTGTCACTAACTCAAAAATACTGAGGCTGAGCCTCGGATTCAGTGTTTGGATTTCGGTACAGTCCTGAAATCCATCTCAGTCTGGCTCTGCTGCTGACAAGTTGCAGTACCAGCAATGAAAACAGAGTAATTATCGTGAGCAGGAGTCAGGACTCTTTCCTAATCCTTCAACGCTCTAGTTTCCTTACAAACAAAGCGTTTTTGATTCTTTATGCGTTGCTTGCCTACTCTGTTGCCAAGATCAACTGATTTGGACTGAGGTGTGTAAACAAAATGTGTGCCTTCCTACCCACTGACAAAATAATACAGAGATGTCTGGACACTGTCAAAGTTATAAAAGCAAGCTAACATATTAATAATCTGTTCCCTTTTTATCTCTAAACCTAGAAGATGATTTTAAAAAGAGTATCTAGTAATGAAAAAGACAAGACCATTTGCAAGGAGAAAAGAAACCCTCGGTCGTCTCAACCTACAGGGCTACGAATCATCTAAATGTTGCAGCTGTGCACCCTGTTCCTCCTCACCGAATGAGAAGAGACAGGGCGTCCAGCATTCGTCTGACATCAGAATACAAAGTACAGAAAGACGGAAAGTCACAACGAATAGACAAAAGTGTGGCATGTATCGTTTCTGCAGTATATACTTGGAGAAACAATTACACTTTCTCCCAAGCGGCTATTTAGAGTAAGGGCACAATGCTTGAACCCACATCCTTCATTATTATCTTATACTGGCAACTTTTTAAGCACCCTGACTTAATGTGTCAATTCAAAGTCTATTGGAGTGTAAAAAAAATAATAATGAGGTAAAAAATAAGAGGTGGTCTTGGTAGGTAGACAGGACAGTAGACGATTCCTGCCATCCTGCCTTCCTGTAAACTGTTAGCATGAAATACTAATTGGAGAAACAGGGAAGTGAAAGAAAGAAGATCTGAAACATTATTATGCTCCAGCATATAAAAATCAATCAGAGAAGTCCGGCAAGTATTTCAGAAAGGAACTAAATCTCCTTGTTTGTGCTGGTTTTCTGCCACAAAAGACAACCACGTCTCTTGAGTAGTAAAGCAGAGGAGCAGGTGGGCAGACAGACATTCAAACAGACAGGTATGAACTCAGATGGGAACTTCCACAGGACAACAGATCCAGACAACGAGGCACAAAGGCCGGCATGCGAGGTAGTAGCCCGCAGACAGAAGAAGACTGTTTTGTAGCGAGAACGCGTGTTTGTTTGGCCGGTATTACACTGAAAATACGTAGTGGTATCCACAGCAACGTGGCTTTGGCATTTTCAGTGCTGTTGGAAAGAGCCGCGAGTCAGAAGAGGAGCAGCCAACGAGTGAATGCTGGGATTCACACTGTACAGCGAGAGACACCAAGTCTACAAGGGAATATTCGCATGGGTCATATAGACATTTCCCTCAGCAGTAGATCAACATTTAACTTCTGATTTAAACCGCACATCATCACTCTAGCGTTTAGGAGACTTGCGCCCGAGTTTTTACTGCCTTCTGGCTTTGAACTGAATATTTTATTATGAAAAACAAATCTTTCTTATTGCACTTCAAAACGAGAATAAAATCTAAATAAAATAAAAAAAATTAACAGGGACAAAATAAGATTCCCTGTAGGTCCTGACTGGAGGTGAGCTGTGTGCAGAGACTAAACTATATCTGCTCATTTGTCATCCCAATCAAATGAGCAGACAGACATGTAATCTGACAGAAAGACTCTAGAGTTCAGATTACAGATAAGCTCTAAACTCTGTTTTACTTTGGCCAGGAGCTCAATATCACCTCAAACTGTTGATTAAATGAAAACGTACCTGAATGTCTGTGGAAACGCAGTCTTACAGTATTCACCTTAAGCTTTTTCAGAGTTTGTCACATTAAAACCACAAACTAATGTATTTATCGGGATTTTATACCCAACTCAAGATTTTTGGTGCAGCAATAAAGATCTATTAAATGTGAGGTGCGTCTGTATTTATTCTCCAGTGATTCAATCCTTTGCAGAAACACACAGCTGCAAGTGGTTCCTGCCATTTCTTCACCAGCTTTGCACGTCTCATAATGGAACATTTGGACCATTCTTCTCCCATAGCTCAAGTCCTGTCACATTAAATGGAGAAACTTTGTGGACAATCGTTTTTATCTTGCCACAGATTCTCAACTGGATTTACGTCTAGACTTGAAATAGTCGATCTTTAGCAAATAAATATGCTTTGATCTAAAACACTGGTCTACACACCAGTCTGGCTGTAACATTCGGTCTTATTGTTCAGCCTAAACCTTTTCAGCCTTCCAAGACAGTAGGCTGCAAAAGACTTTTGGTAGGTCTGTAGTTGTGCCATAACCTTTCCATTTGCTGGTTACAGACAGGACGATAGTTTTACAACATATTCCTCCTAGAAACATCTCCACAGCTTCGTTCCTCACATTTCTGCTGTGTTCTTAGGTCTTCATTATGCTTTTTTTTTGTCACCAATGTTCTCTGACAAACCTCAGAAGGTTCCGACATACTTCATCCGGTTGATACAGCTCTGTGTGTTTCCGTATTTTAACATGCTTGGACAGCAATGTTGATATTTTGCTTCAACTAGTTCCACTATCTGGCTTTCGTATCCGCAAGAGACGTGAATACTTTTGAGAGGCGTTCATCTAACATGATGAGGAAATACCAATGTTTGTACGACTTTTCATGGAATAACTACTATAATAAAAAAGAACGATAAATGGCTAATAACTCGTGGATGAAAGCTGGAACGGATGAAGCCTTGAAGGTTTCACAGAAGTGCAGAATTTATACTAAGATTAAATTATACACATGTAGACCGACTACAGCTTCTTCAGGCAATCGTTTAAACAGGATGTCAAAGGGAATCAGAGTAAAGGGGGTTAATATGCATTCTCTTTATAATTTTTGACTACTTTGTTTTGGTCAGTCACACTGAATACCCAAAAGTTTGTGCTTATAGGACAACAAACGGTTAAAAACATCAAGTGGTATTAATACTTTAGCAATGTACTGTGAATAGGTAATGCATCTGGTCCTGATACTACAGCAGCAGAGTGAAACAAAAAGGGGCCACAAGGAAATTCTTGCCACTACTACTTGATCTTCAGCAGATAAAAATCCTGAAAACTACACGCTGCCGGGTGTCTCGTGTGTCTCTGAGCTGGACTGGACTGCACTGCTCTGCAAGCACAAAGGGTCACATTAAAACTTCAGGGTGTTTCTGTAAAGAGCCAAAAAGGCGCCTCTCGCCGTATCTTTTCCTTTTTTTTTGTTTTGTAGTCATCCGTATGTGCTCAACTTCTTCTCTTGTACAGTGATCCAACAAACACAAGCATCAACAAGCATAGGGACTGTGTGTTCCACGTTTGTGTTTCCTGGCAATAATACCAGTGGGAGTTTATTTTGTCCTCTTAGAGAAGCTGCCAAATATAAAAAAAAGGTTTATTTTAGTGAGGGGAGAAGTTGGGAAATACCTCCCTTTTCATCACGTTTACTAATGACACACCAGATTTCAATCAGAAAGTCACAGAAAACTAAATTCTCCCACTGAAGGAGGCTCTCAAAGGCAGGCAAGCACACAAAGACGTTTGGTAATTTGTTAAGAAGTTTCATTTCAATCTGTACCGGCGTGCTTCCTGTTTTGAACCTGGAGAAAAAGAGAGGAGTTTAAATTACACAATGTTTTAGATCTAAACTCTACAGGGAAACTAAAGGCTCACCCAGACACAGAGTCTGACAAAAGAGCGCTGCAGAATCAACAATGGGGAAATTATTTATCTTCTGTGAGTAAAAAGGAAAAGAAAAACATTTGGATTACGGCTCTGTATTAATGCTATTATGCATTCCGGATCAGGGTTGGATTTGAGGATTATCAGGCTCATGTGATCCTACCTTGTATCCCGTGTGGGTCCTGCTCTTTGCGTGCGGCGTGGCAGAGCAGAGCTCAATGGCCTCGGGCTCATGAAAGATCACCGTGGGCAGGGGCTCCTTCCTCAGCGTCAGCACGTTTAGCTTCGTCTTCAGCATTGTCTGAAAGTGCTGATGGAGAGAGGGAGATGAAAGCGGTGAGCTGTAGGCCAACTTCCAGTAAACCTGCTACAAGGTGGATGCGCGTCACAATGCAGAGATTAGGGATGAATGCTCCTTCAGGCAGGCGAGCGAGTTTTACTAGTTTACACCATGGCCACGGTCAAATCCAGCAATATTCCTGACTTATAAACACTAGGATCTGGTGTTCATTGTAATAATAAAAAGCAGCCAGTTTGAAATCTACCGCTTACATTTTAATAGGTGCAAACTGAAGATGAAGTCCTGAAGTAGGATTGGTGTGAGAAGTTTATTATGCCCCATGTGAAACGTGAGGAACAGATGAAGGGAGCCCCCCCCCCGATCCCTTCCTCTCTCCATTAAAATAACAGAGGCTGTATAATCTAATAACTGCACTTCAATGCCAATGTTTCCTGAAGCCGAGCAGAACCAAATGCTCCATGTGGTTCGGTGCACTTGCAACACCGTGCAGTTCTGGGGCCTTCTCGGAGCGGTCGAAAAGTAAACCGAGCGTTTCCTGAAGGAGCCCACGCTGTGACTGCTCGAAGCTGTCGCAGCTTGTCCGTGGCTGTGAAACATGCCTGGCGCAGCTCATTCTGGTGGCTCCCGTGATCAACGGCGCAAGAGTTATAGCAGCATGAGATTTATCCGCAAAGAAACCTGCAGATGATTGTTAAGTTACTGCAAATGAATATGCAACAAGTCAAATTAACTGTATGTGTTCAGATGTTCTAATGATTGGGGGGGACTCACTGCCGTACAGTGCTGGGAAAGACTACTTTTTTTATTTATTTAAAATTATACACATACAAAGTAAACCAGAGAAAAAAATTTCAAAAAATTTAAATTTTGATTTTTCTTTTATAAAGACTAAAAATGTATCAATTGATTGCTTTTTTTAGCTGTCGATGGATAGCTGTATTGATAACGTTGATGATGGCATTTGACACAAGGTAAGGTTTATTACTCGTTTCACAAATGGTGTCTGTAACAGTTTTACGATGCAAAACATTTTGAACTGCCTCATGCTGAAATGTGCTGTACAAATAAACTTGATAACTCAACCTGTCAAAGTGTGAAGTAGTATTTTTTAAAATAAAAATGCTAATATTATGCACATTTAGTGACTCTGTCAATATACCAGTTTAGATTATAGTAGGTAAGATGTTAAAGCTCTTGCAAAGTGATAGAAATATCATGCTAACAGAAAAACAGTGAGGATAATAGGGGTTAACAACAACCTGTATTATTATTGCAATTTATTTCAGCGTGCTTAATAACTTTGGAAACGGTACACTGTTTCCTCATGCTGTCACACAACATCGAATCTGTAAGCAAACCTTTTAACACCCATGTTCCTAATTAAAGCGCATCAGATTGTTTCCCCCTCAACTCAGAAATAATGATGAATTAAGGAGATAAATTTTCATATAACACCCTTAACTCCTAATAGTATTATTATTTTATAACATGTAATTAATTATATAATTTCACATACCCACATCTTTTCATTCATTATGGTTCTGATCCTCGTTTCAGACACATGGACAGTGTCCTAAACCCTTGGTCGCCCAAAAATGACCATATGTGATTTATTGGAGTCATATAACATTATTTTACAGTAGAACATAGAAAATGACTGCAAAACATCAGCAGAGCACCAAGGGAGGCTCAAAATAACTCATGTTGAGTACAAAATTACAAAATGCCCAGCGAGAAAAACTCCTTTTCATAAACTGGACAAGAAAAAGAACAAAAGTGCAAAATAAAAAAAAGCCTCAGGAGTAAACTGACTACCACTTCTCTTTTCTCTTCATTACCGATGTCTTTCAAGCCTGTCTTTGTTCCTGGCAAAGATGGACTTGGATGAGTTTCTTAAAGCTTAAGCGAACCAATTGAAAAGGAGACCTGAGTGCATCATACTGTTATACTATATACTATTTATGAATCACTCCAGAGTCTGAAGCCATGCATCAAGCTTTATTACCCCTTCAAACTGTCCAGGAAACATTAAACTAAGACATTGGGATGAACTTGAACACCTTCCACTGAAAGGCAACTCGCAGAGATAGATTACCTTTCAGCCTAAAGTTAATTTGAGAACTCTTCCCAACAATTTGCATTGACGATAAAAACAACCTTCATTTTTGCAATGCGTCCCACTGCATGTGCTTTTCAGCAGGAGCAAACGGGAAAGGGTCTTTCTGAACTAGAGTTGAGCTCTAAAAAGAATAGTTTTATCCAACAGATGGTCGACATTCAGTGAAAACAGCCATTGCTGCCAAGCAAGGCTTTCATCAGCCCCACAGTGTTGCCTTTCAAAGCCAAAGAGAGAGAACCCTGATCAAGATAAGGAAACATATTTGGTGGCCACTCCCATGAAAACCAAAATATTTTCCTGCTTATCAACATCGGTTACAGTAAAATTACTCAACTTAGAAAACATGGCACTGTATTCATCTGCATTGTATTGGCTCTTTAATCAGATTTTAAAGGACGACGGCCTACAGTGCGTCTCGCTACCTGAAAAGAAGTGAAAGAAAAAGCATGATGGACTTGTGAAAGTAAAGCCATATGTGTGGTAGGGCTCAACGATCTCCGCGTCAGCACTTTACAGCTGCCCGGCAGTGGCTTGCATTCATACACTTGGACCCGGTTCGAAGTTGGGGGGGGGCTAAAAGGGCAATTTAGAGGGTGGTGCAGATAAATGGTCCAAGTCTAGTGCTGCTCTGGAATTCCATTCACAATATTTTCATTACATTTAAAATGTTTTCCTAATTTTATTTATTTAGTCCCCATAGTCTCCTCATCACGTTACTGTGCATTTAATTGCATTTTTGACTTTTACTTGGCTCGTCTCCGGCATAAGACCGGCGAGGGTTAGGTTGGGTTGATTGGAACTGCTGTGGGACGAGACACATGTTGACACATTAAACCTTCTGCTGTTGTAAGACCACAACCCATTTCCAAACCGAAGCCCTCGTTCAAAAATATAAATAAAGTATTGTGTCAATATTGACACCCGAGCAATCATTAAATGGTAGGCTCAGCACATACCAGTTAAATGTTGGGTTTCAGTGAAATCCACGTACTGAAATAAAATTCTGTAGCTACAAATGAGAGCCCATTATATCTCAGTGTAGCTGTCTTGGCTCTTTGCAGAAAGTGACACTGGTTACTGATGGACATAAGATGTCACTGACAAACTTTCTTTTTCTCGGTTTAGCCAAAATAGCCTTGGTTTGGTAAGTGACACCCAGCTTCAACACCTAGTTTCTTCTAAGGTTCAAGGTTTACAAGCTGACATCTAAAAATAAAAAGTGCAGAGGAAAAAAATACTCTGAGTCTCATAGTGGAAACATGCATACTTTTAAAAAACAATGGCTTCAAAACGTAAAATTTCAACATAGCACCTTTGTGATTCATTGTCGTTTCAATACAATGTCAAAGAATCTGCCTGTGTGATCAGAGGGACCCTTCCCCAACCTATTGCTGTACAGTTTTGCTTATCTAGCTTGAAGAAAAGCATCAAAACTTTCTCCTCAGTTACAACAAACAGAAAATCAAAGTGTCATCAATCACTTAGTCTGGAAACAATTTTAAAACTAAAGTGTGATAGTTTAATGCCTCTACCACAGGCTGCACCTGAACAGAAAGTCCAACAAATTAATGAGCCATCAGCCAATTAAGACGTGGGTTGCCCTGCTAAGAAAATGTAAGGAAATGTACACAATTCAGTGCAGCGAGAATTTGTTTTTGTTAGTATTAAGTTAATTTGATAATTATATAGGCTGCATATGATTGTTTCAGTGTTTTGTGTGGACAGTTTGACAGCGCTAAACTACGGTGTTTATGCTGAACATGAAACAGTAAGAATTTTATGAACAGCCGATTCCTAATATGCGGAAACGGTTATGCACAGAGTTTGATTTAAGGCTCTGATAAAACAGAAATATGATGCTGAGTTGAAGGAAAGCTTGAGTAAAAAGAAGGTTGGAAAACGGCCTGATCGAGCCAGACCAGTGATCTGTCAGGGACGCTTTATAGCATGTCAGTTATTTTATGACTAAGTGCTCACTTAATGAGCATTTACCTCATGGCGTTCGTCCAGTTATACAATATTAGCAAAAAAAAATCCTGCTTGGCCAGACGTACATCCAACATTGCTGATTTATTTCTCACTCTAATCTCCAGCAATCTTATTATTGCTGAAAATCCCTAGTGTCAGACATAATGCAGTGTGCATTTTTCTGCCAAAGTCTCTTAAGCAAAACCGACTGTAAATCTGAAAACAAATTTAACAAAGCAATGTAACAACCACATCCATAAGAAATCAAAGTCAAGAGTGTTTTGTGATGTTTGCGTCCTGTTGTGACGGGTTTAACAGTTCACAGATGGCAAATTAAACTCAAAGCCCTCCGAGGCTATGCCTAGACAAAAAGAGGTTGTCAGGTCAATACGATGGGAAGGTACTCAATAAGAGGGTGAAAAACAGCCACTCAGCCTTACAGAGTCACGGTTAAAGAGACGGGATCGTGACAAAAGTGTAGGAAACAGCTGGAAATGATGTTAAGTCAGCCAGACAGATGTGTGTCTCTGAAAGCATGAAATTAGGAAAAAGAAAAAATAGCCCCTCTTGATGCACAAACAGCTACTGGTTCATCCCAAAACCAAAGGAGCAATAAGTCATGTTCCACAGATTTGAAGATCAAAACTGTGGATAAACTGTAATATCAGGCTGTGTCACATGTTTCAGCAAAAAAGTCCAAACATGTGAAAACGGTTAGAAAGAACCAAGAAAAATGAGTCAGCTGTTGAAATTTTGTGGCCTGTTAGAAAGCATCAAGGCAATGTCTGTTTAGAACATGCTCAGAAAACGTGAGCATGCTTTCATTCTCGGATGTGAGCACGCATTTGAGATTTAGGAAGCTGTACGACTAAACTCATTTTAATATCCCTTGACAAAAAAAAATTATAATAATAATGCGCACAGCAGTGATTTCTGCGGATGCTTGTGAAGTGCTTTGAAAAAAGCCATCAGTAATCTGATGCTAGATGAAAAGGAGGCATTATGTTTCGTCACAAAACGAAAAGGTGGGCACACACTTGAAGATGAACATAAACGATAAAACCAGGCATGGATTGGTAAGAGATTCTCAAAATAAAATACCATAATCTCACAGCATTTCCAGACAGCATCTTTTTTTTCTGTCAAAAATATTTCTAAGGAGCAAAGTTTGCCTGTTTTGCAAGCAGGTGGAAAGTATAGCAGCCCTCTTTCAGCCACCTGACTGGCAGTGGGCAGCAACAAGTAGAGGGAGCGTGGTGTTTTGAATTTGTCTTATAACTAAGGAAATTCCAGTTATTCAGTCACTTTCTTTGACATCTCAGGAAAACGACTTTAAATTGTAAGAATAGTATGATGGAAAATGTTGGCAACCATTTTACATCTCAGTACACCTCAACGCCGCCCGGGTCCACTACCGCTTGTTAAAGTTTCCCAATGTTGCTCTTTTTTGTTGGGATATTGCAACATATCTATTCAAGAAAACACCAGTTGTTGATCAGGGGAAAAACATAAACCCCATGGCAGGAATGTAACCCGTCAGCCATGTTATGCAACATAGATTAAAACCTTCCCCCAACTGTGCCACAAGGAGCCACACTGTTCACAAAATTGTTTTAAGGAACGAGGACGAAATATATTTTTGTCACAAAGTGGCTTTGCCTCTTGGGTAAACAGGATGAGAGCTAAAAGTAATACTTGAAATGGATCATTCATGAAGTCGCCCCTCGGCACGGGGTCAATGAAGCCACCACACCTCGTATTTCCAAACAATGACTTCACTTTACTTTGAGGCTTTAACCTTACATTACTGCAGACTGGTGTTTACAACCTTCCCCTGTGTTCCTTTGACGGTTTATGAGGAGAAATGCAACTGATTAAGCTCGACTCTGTGTGGTACAGTGGGGGGGGCATTCCTACAAAGAACTACAAAGCGAAGGAGGAAGAAGGGCCGTGATTGGATGCTGTGTTTGCTGGGGTAGCTCTGTGGGAAGAAGCAGGTATTAAAGCACCGCAACCACAGACCCCGAGGGTGGCAATCTCCGGCTAGCGGTAAAAACATCGGCAACTCTTTGACTTAAACAATGAACCCAAGCTGCTCGAACAGAGCGAAGGCATCGTATGGAATTAACCAGGTCACGTACGCAAGGAACCGAGTTATTTTGAATGTGCGGCTTGTTCGTCTGCTCTCATAGAATTCTCTTCAGAGTCTCTTAAAAGTTTTCGCGTCGAGCCAAAAATTTATTTTTGTAGAATTGATAAATTATTTTGAACTTCATATGTTTAAGAGGTAATTTGTTTAAGAGGTAGAATTACCTTTAAATCCAATTGTCATACGCGAGTAAATTTTCCTTTTTTGTCTCACTAATACAACTCTGAATAGCTTAGCTATTTTTTTAGTAGTGTCACAATAAGAAAGCAGTGTAGATTAACTAATAAATTGTCTTTTTTAGCCATTTTTTACTCTTTTGGTAATTCTTAAATATAAATTTATATGCATTAAAAATTATACATAAATAATAAAATAAAATCTATGTAAAGTTGTAGATAGTATATATCACTAAACCATTATTTGTTTAAGTTATAGCTTTTAACCTGCATCCCAATTAGCTGTACCAGAATAAATATTGCTTAAAATAAACATGGATGTTTTATGAATGTTAAAATCCACCCTGCAGTAAATAACTCTATTTGAGGTTTTGTTCCAGCAGTTTTGACAACAAAGATATAAACAAAACATAGTATAATGTTGGGATTTGGAAATAAACAAATACATAATGTCAATGTGAAATTTATTTATACAGCACTTTTAAAACAGGTGTAAAACAGCACCAAAGTACTGTACAAGAACGATAATAAAATAAGTTGATGAAAAGAAAAAGAGAAATATTACAAGAAAAGAAAAAAATTCCATATACGTACGTACGATCATAATCGGCCGATTTCCGTGAAAAAGTGTATGATCGGTGATCGCCGATCACGGTCTCTTGCCGATCACACAAACCGATCATCACCTGCATCTCATTTCGCAGCCTGCCTGTGCAGCTGGTTTCCTCTTTCCTTCACACTGCGCAAACGCGCAGCAACAAATCCTAAGCGATGTGTAACTACTGTATAACGCACTGAGTGAATGGGGAAGTTTGCGTGTTGAGGCGGAAAATTGAAGCGCGCGGGGTGAAGCACGTCAAAATGAATCAACACGACGAATCTAATATGGCATAAAAACAGTGCCATACTTGACGGAGTTTGGCTACATCGAGGCTCACTGCAGTAAAACAGACATATGAAGCGATCAGACAGCAGGTAAAGCAGCGCACAGCTACAAACACTCACCCGGATTAGCATGACGGTCAGAAAGCTAAACAAATAACCCGCAAAATTATTTAAGTCTTCGAGCTGCGATGTAAGACGCTGGTTCTGCTCTCGCTGTTGAACCGCTGCTACAGGTAGTAATATTTCACAGACGGAGCGCCGCTTCTGCTCCACCTGGTAGTGACTCTCACACCGAACCTCTGCTTAAAGCTGCAGCATGTAACTTAAAAAAAAATACATTTTACATACGTATTAACACTTCCGCTGTCCTAACATGAGACAGATAATCTCTGAAAAAATAATCGATCTCCTCCCTGTTTTGCATAATTAATCCGCTCAGTCAGAAACAGCCAATCAGAACTAGCTATAATCAGCTAGCCGCCATGCTAACAGGAAGTTTTCATTCAGTAACTCTGGATTGTTTATTGTAATGGAACCTGTATTTGCCTTTGAATGTTAAGTTTTATACTTGAATTTTCTGGCAATGATGAGAGGTTTTATTTTGACTCTTTTCTTCAGAGCCTTCATATGTTTTCAGTCTGTTAAAGATAGTATTATCAATAGCAGTACAATTTGCACAATGCCTGTTTTGTTTTGTTTTCTAATTGCATAAAGTTATTAAAAACAAGTTTTTGTCTAAATTAAGGTGAATTCATGGTTCCTTTTTCCACATAATATAACCGGTAGTGCTTATGATTAAAAAAATAATAATTATGTGATTGGTATCGGTGATCGGCCCTCATGGGTGATCGGAATCGGCAAAAAAAAAAACCTGATCGGCACATCTCTAATATATATATATAAGTAATAATATGTTTTAAAAAAAGTAAAAATAAGTAAATGAGGAACAATAAGATAAATGTCCTCCTGAGACAGGCATTTTTAATGAAAAGACGAACCACATCCCTTAAAAACTGATTTACCAAAAAGCATCACAATCAGGAAATTAAGTCTATTCACTGGATACAAAAAGTCATAAGTCACCTGGGTAAAAAGGAAGAAATCATATGCAGACTTAAAAAAAAAATAAAAAATGAGATGAGGGAAGTATGCCAGTCTGCTTGTGGATTCCTTCACTCGCTGAGACCACACTCAGCCTAGCTGTGCCTACAAACAAACCTCAGACAGACGGAGACAGAAACAAAGGCAAATAAAGATGGCCACTGACAGAAGCTGCTTTTGACCGTGTTTGACCTCAGGCAGCCATTTCTGCATCGTCAGGTCACATCTTCTCATCGGCCCCACATGTCACATTTAGGTGCTAAAAGTTCAAGCCGCGGCTGCTGAAATGGGAAGGGAGCACATCTGGCACCTCAAACGGGAAGCCACGCTCGCACGTCTGCGTGCGCATGCAGCTTTTAGCTGAGGTACGGGCACACAAGTGAGTATTTCTCAGACCGCTTGTGCGTGTTGTGCAATTTGTCAGTGAACTTAAATGGACTCTGTGTAGGAGAGGAAGGGCCCCCTGAAACTGACCGAAGGATGTGGTCAGCGGAGGAAGAGCGCGCAGACAGACGGCGAGAAAAACAGGGAGGCATGATGCAGCACCAGCACAAAGGCGCAATAATTCTCTGCACTCCATAGCCTGGATCTCCTGACCTCCACCGCCACCCCCTACATATCCATCTAGCTCTTTTTACCCTCTTTTCTTTACCCACCAGAGTGTGAGACAAAAATGCAGTGAGACATCAGGTGTTGCTATGGCAACAGAAAGAGAGAATATCATGGATTGTGTAATATGCGGACAAAGACAAACACATACTGAGCAATTCCGGTTTGATTCTAAAGCTCCCTTTAAGTGCATGTGCTGGGAATTACAGACTTTCCCAATTAAAATATTCTGTAAAACCAGTTTAAAAAACTCCGTATGAATGAGTCAAATTAACGACAAGAACAAGAGAAACAAACAAAAGTGTTTTGTAAGGTTCCAGCCACAGCTGGCCCTTCAGGAGGTGAACTGGTGGGACTGCTTATCGCATTTTTTTTTTTTTTTACATTCCTATTTCTTTTTCAAGGTTTCCCCACAGCCCCAAGTCACAATTACAGCTCAGATGTTAAACACAAAGTTAAAATGACTCCAGCATGGCTTCTGCTTGAGGGTTTACAGATTCCTGATCTGCAAGGTTATCTTTCAGTCTTCAGAGAGCGCTCCACATGGACTTCTTAGTCTCTCTCAGGTCAGGGAGAAAGCCAGGACAATTTGTTTGACTTTACCTTTAAAATATACTTCAGTTGAAGTTCAAATATATAAAGCATTTGAAAAGCTTGTACTGTACAAAAATCTACATAAACTTCTCGTAGTGAACTTATGCTCCTCTGTTTTCTCTTTGAAGCTGTAAGCAGGATCTGTCAAATGGCTAAATAAAGTCAAACTAGGTAACAAAATGTTATGCTTCATATTTCTACCCACTTTGACTAATTATCTGTTTATCTGACCATCTGCCATGTTTCAATCATATTTGTCTTCCAGTGTGTCACAGATTCAGAATGTATTAGATAAAATACAGCTTTGGGTTTATATTCCAAGTCTAGAATTAAAGAGTGAAATTTTAAGTGAAATTTTGTTTTTGTTTTATCGCTTCACTGGATGAAGATGGGCGTTAGTAGGGCTTAAATAATGCTCAGCATTTCTATTTCTGACCATCAAGTAAGGGTGAAATGGACTCCAAATTTTCTCACAATATATTTGTGATGTTTACAACAATGTTACTATAAAAAGTACCTCATATTTATTAACGCCGTTTAGATGTCCATCTATTCCTGCATACCGTCAGAGGCCCACAAATATTGCTCTAACAATATCATGCCTTTTGCAATCAGCATAACATAAAGAAATAATACTAAATAGTACCAAGCAGTCATTTGACTTCATCAGAACTTCACTTTTCATATTTTTATTTATTTGGAGCCACTCTCCTGGAACAAACGGTGGAAAAAGTATCTCAATCAAAAGAAACAATCTTAACCGTAGTGTAAGTTTTTCTAGTTTGTAACCAAAATACTTTTTTTTATCATAACAATTGAAAGTTATTTTAAATATGTTCATTTGCATCTTTTTAATGGTTTCTCTTTCAACAAAAACCGTTTAAAATTTAATTATTTATATAAATCGGTTTACTGACAGACAGATGTGAAGATTTTTAGAAAACAGTCTTATTTTATGCCAGTTCCTTTTGTTATTTGCAAAGTTGAACATTTTTACAATAAAAATACTTGCTGATTAAATTACTATTAGAACTGAAGCGAGTTATTTAATACATATTCCAACCACATAAAAATGCAGAATGGCTATATCTTGAAACATGTAGGAATTACAGACACTTTTCTTTCAAAATCATATTCTCGTTTATTATGGGTCACTTAGTGTGCTCGAATATGAATAAATCTGTCATGCAAGATAATGTGGAAGAGTCAAACAAGAATGATTTGGTGGCGCTGTGCGGCAATATCTTGTTGCAGTGAAAGGCCTGGTTAAATATAGTATGATTTACTTGCTCATATGAAGCTGTGACAAGAAGACAAGGACACACAATTAAACGCAGAAAGAGGTAAATAAACGCTGTCCAGAATCCCCTGACTAGGAACATTTTTTAAATGATGGGCTTCTTTCAGCCGCGTTCTGGAACGCGGTTGCTAGGCGACGGGTTAGCCTATCCTAGCGGCTCCAACCTGCACGTTTTACCGTGAAGCGCAGATTTCTGTTTACAGGGATCTACTGTAGCTTCACATCCGAGGGGAAGAGAAACAAGCGGAACTAAATGGTCCATCCTCCTGACGCCTGGGCAGGAGACGGAATTGTGCAAGTTCACTTGGCAGGCACTTCGCAGGCCGACATCTGGAGAGCATTACGTGTGCAACAGAGACGTGAAGCCATGGGGTCGGTGCACAGATTTACCCCTGGGTAACGAACTACGTGTCATCAGTGGATCTTTTTACTTCACTCTTCTTGTTTTGCTTCTTTAGCTTTCAGCAATTTGACACTAAAATTAAAATGCTAAACTAGAATTTAAGCATCCTGGTGTGAGCAACATGAGGATAAGGCCGTAAGTTCAGCTACAAAGAGATGGATGAAAACAGCGAAGAAGATAAAAACGGCGTCTTTAACATAACTTTAAAATGCATGTGTTTGACTTTATGAGTTCAAATAACCTCCAGCTGTGGATTAGCAGAGGAATGCAGCGCATGAGACACGATAGTTTGATGCACTCCTGCTTGCGTAACGTGGATAGGTGCCTTCAGACCCGCTAAATCCTCCGGAGAGACACAGATGTTTCATTTAAACGCGAACTCTGAGACAGGGATGTGGATTAAAACTGTGCGCTGACCGCCATCTGTAGCCGCTGAGAAAACGTAGCTTCAGGTTTGAGCCACGCACAGCACAGCGGGGCTGAGTAGCTGTTACCACGGCTCCATTTACTCCTGCCCTGCCGATGAGAGGTGCCCCACCAAAATGCCTGTTCCTACCTGCAGCCGCTCCGACGCAGGTTGCCACATATTAGCAGAGTCGCTGGTTCTCTGTCTTCACTTCTGGGTTTTCTCCTCCCGCAGTCCAGTTCACATCTGTTGGCTTTAGCAGCTTCCCTCTCTGTCCCCCTTCGCTGTGGTCGGCTCGGTAATGAAGGATGTGTTGCTCCGCCTGGATGTAGTTAACACATTTGCCAGCAGGTGGAGGTACCTGCTGTCCTTGTTGTGTTGGTGCTGCCTTCAGGTTGATGTAGAAAATCCAGCTCCCACACAGTGTGTGCCTTACTACTTACTAGTTATAGTGTGATGTAAAGTTTGTTCATTTTTTACCATAATAAATACAGTTTATTTATACATGGCTAATTCATAATAAGCGTTTTCTCAAAAAACGTTATGTTTATTTAAATGGAATCCAGTTTGGTACAAAGTAATTTCACGTCAGTTCAATTTATTGCAGTACAATATAATTATATTGTCAGATTAAGGGTATTAATTAAAAAACAACAAATGAGTCACACGTCGATTGCTGTGATTCAAAGCTAGTCATAAAGTAGAGAGAACAAATCATTTTTAGTTGGTTTTCTGTGTGTTTTATCTTGTTTAATTTTGGAGGGGGGAACCTTTTCATGCTGTTTAATTCTCAAGGAACTTCTGTAATCATATTTCACAGAAAAAACTTTTGATTTTTTTTTTCTCTGCAGGATCTTTTTGAAGTGGTTGGTTTAAGGCCTGATTTGATCAATCACCCCCCATCCCCCTCAAGATTAAAATCTGGTGGAATAATTCATCTAAATTAACCTGATTACATAACAGTTGCATAAGCATAATGCTAGTAGCAGTATTTGAAGGCCTTAATTCTTTAATTCTCTAAAAGTTGTTTGGGAACAATGAAGGTTATGTTCACAGATTCTGATCACTTAAGCTCTTAAAAATCCTTTTCACCTGATTGTTTGCAATAGGGATAGATATGATTCTAAAAGTGAAACTTGTTTGCTGCTGTATAAAAAAAATAAAATAATAAAGAGGGTTACTGAAAAAAATGTTTAAGCTAAATACAACACAAAGTGTCACTGTGTATTTCTTCTGGTGCAGGAACCTATACAGCTGACTGTGCTTAAAGCCAAACAGTCTGACCCTCTGCAGCATTCAGAGGGCAAAGGTCAAGCGCAGTTCTCCAGAACAGACCATAAGTAAAGGTGAGAGCGAGGAACATCTGTTCCTCCTGGAACGAGTGTCTACTTGTCTCCGTACAAAACATACCTAGGTGTGCACAAAGACACGGCAGTCACAGTCTGTGTTTAGCCATGTTTACACGCGGGAACATCTGGACAAGGCCTGGGGTCAGCCAGTGTGTTCCCATCACTGGCACTCCATAAAAGGCCTTTCCCATGGCTCGCCCTCCAGTGTGATGGCTACAACTCTGGAGTATAAGAAAATGAACGCCGGAGAGTAACACGGAAGAGATTCTAGTTCCACACATGCAATGAAATAAAATTCACTCAGGACACGATGAGATAAGACTATGAGCACTTTATTGTTTACATAATTCAACATAGATAATAGGTAATCATGTCTTAAGTGTGTCTGAAATGAGGAAAAATAAATAGTGAGATTTTCTGCACTCAATAGCACGCTGTCCGACCGTGAGGGGAAATGACACAGCTGCACAGACAGGAAGCTGTCCACTGGCAGAAACACACAAGCACAAACAGTATATTCTAGAATAGGTACCATCATTTTCAGTCTCCTCTTTCTCTTTGCCGTCCTCACCAGTGGTTTTAGAGAGCCCAATCTCATAAAGAAACATACATACAGAAACTACTCAGCACTGCCGGTATGAGAGGTGAATTTGTACACTGGGATTAGCAGGTACACTGTGTGAAACCATCTATTTTTCTGTGCAGTGAGAAATATATCCACCTATTATCCTATATATCACTGAAATACATAGAGTAGGTTTGTAGGGTAGTTCTAGTAGACCCATTTAATTTACTATTCATACACCACTGAGAAACTTGTATAGAACAGGACGAATATAAAAAGAAAATCCCTGTGTGACTAGTATTTTATACACGTTCGGATTTTGTCGACTAACCACAGCATACCTAAAGAAAACATTTGGCACAGTCTCGACAGAGAATAATACGTCTGCATTTACAGAGCCGTCCACAGTTATTGGCACTCCTCTTAAAGATGTCAGAAAGCCTTAAAGCATATTTATTTTTTATTGCAGTGGCATAATTCAATACTGAAAGACTAATAATGGGAAAGACGGGAGAACGTGTCATTTGGGTGGAGACATGGGTAGATCTTTATAAGTAAGAAATGGCAAACAGATAATACTTGGTAAAGCTTGCCCATTATTAATCAGAGCAATAATTTCAAAGTTTCAAGTGAATCAAAATGACTCGATGAGGACTGAATACGCCACCTGGAACAGCGAGCAGAATGATACGGGACGAGAAAAAACACCTATCGTTCACTGTTAGAGAAATGTAGCAAAGAGTAGCTTCTCTTGGTCCCCTGGTTTCCGTGGTAACTATTTAACACAAATTGAATGCTTATTGGTTGTTTGAGAGGGATGACAGGAAAACACTTTTTCTGTCTAACCGCCACAAACAAACATGTAGGAAATGGGATTAACAACACAGACTTGAACTGGAATAGTTGAACAGATTTGATAAAGGTTTACAGTACCTCTATGAAGATAAAGAAAAATAAAGACTTAAGCAAATGTCCCTCATGTCCACCCCTGAATATTGGCGGCTCTATGCCTCTTTCTCTTCCAAACAACTTATTAGTGAACATGGCTTTTTGAACTATGTTAAATATAAGATTTCAATAAATCTTATTGAGCCTCTCCTAGATAAATTAAGCCAGGTCACAACTGAATCTTTCAACTGCAAAAATAATCCAAAACCTAAGGCCAAATCAACCCAGAAAGGCAGTTACCAGACACAAAACCCATTTTCTTCTACTCTCCTGTCTTCAAATGGAAAACTCATAGAATAACTACGGTGAAGTGAGGAAGAGAGGGCACGGCAGAAGACCTAAGACTCTACGCAATCTAGAGAAAACCTGCAGAAGTAATTCCCAAAGTTCTTTCTTTTTCTGTGCTTCAACCTCATGAAATGTTAAAGAAGACTAAGTTGTGTTCTCTGGGGAAAAAAAGGAGGATTTGAAAAGTTTCACCGCGAAATGGAATACAAAATAAACTTTCAATGTGCAACAAAACTTGAATTTCTTTTAAGGCATTGAGTAAACTTTCAATGGTGGCGCAAATAACTGTGGGAGGCTGCATAAAAATCAGAGCAACAACCAGTTACAAAGGGTTTAAAAATGTTGAAAGGAGAACACCAAATTTATTCATGCACAAAGTAAGGCAACCTACTGCAGGTGTTTACATTTTCTGATACTGAAAAGAAATTGAAGTGTGGCTAATTCTAAAATACTCCAAAGTACGGAGCCCTCCAAGGGACATGGGGAAATTTTTTCTTTTGCGTTCCCTCGCAATACTTGTGTGTTCCTTCTCAATAATCTACTGATCAGTTCATGCAGCATAATTGAATACTGTAAGCCTTTCTTACGGTGGCCGCCATACTTTCTGCTTTAATACAAGGTTATATAAGGTTTTTCCATGAATGTTAATATCTCGTGAAATATCAGACGTTTTATATCTTTTTCTTTAGTATAGAAAGGCACAACAAACCTATGATATAAACAGAAACTTTCCGTAAGTACTAAAGAAATAAAATACATCTAAACTATTTAGACTATTTCTGAGTTATTATCGCGGGGTAATCAGTCATCTGACAGTTTTAATTGTGTCTCTGTTGTGTTCGTAGTCTGAATGGTTTAAATGGCAGCTTTCTGTGCCGTTCCATCTTAGCCTTAACAGACATAAACATGCAGTAAATAAATCGATTTTTCAATCAGTTTTTTTGCACAAAAGAGTTAATAATAATAAACACGTTTTCACTGAGGCTCTGTAAGAGCCATATGAATGAAATAAGTAATTATTGATATGACAGAAGCAGCGGCTTTGACACCTGGTGGTGGGCGTGTCGATGTGGGAGTGACTGTCATCAAGTGTGAATGGGAAGATTACTGGTGTGTTGGCTTTGTGTGTATGAGGAAGCGGTTGAGCGGGGTGATCAGTCCTCGCAAAGTTTGGAGCATGATAATCAAAATGAAATAAATCGATAATTGTGACAGAACAAAGAAGAGGTTAGGAGTTGATTGATACACGGACAGACAAGATTCCCCGAGTTAACCCAGTGCGGCCCTCTACCACCACTAGTTTGCCGTGTTTTATAATAATAAAACGTGTTTATTATTATTAACTCTTTGGTGCAAAAAACTGATTGAAAATCGATTAATTTACTGCATGTTTATGTCTGATAAGGCTAAGATGGAACGGCACAGAAAGCAGCCCTTTAAACCATTCAGACAAACACAACAGAGACACAATCAGATGACTGATTACCCCGCGATAATAACTCAGAAATAGTCCAAATAGTTTGGATGCATTTTATTTCTTTCCTACTTACGGAAAGTTTCTGTTTATATCATAGGTTTGTTGTGCCTTTCTATACTAAAGAAAAAAATATAAAACATTGATATTTCACAACGAGATATTGACATTCATGGAAAAACCTTATATAACCTTGTATTAAAGCAGAAAGAACAGCGGCCACCATAAGAAAGGCTTTCAGTATTCAATTATGCCGCATGAATTGATCAGTAGATTATTGCGAGGGAACGCAAAAGAAAAAAAAAATTCCCCATGTCCCCTGGAGGGCTCCGTAGGTACCCACGGACCGTTGTTGATGCTGTCTACTGCATTTATTTGTTGGACCTCCTCCTACAGATCGTCTGGTTCAGACAAAAATCAACTATTTATTGGGCAGCAGAGGTTACTGCAAATGCTGCTCAGCATCTGTAACTTAAAAGTAATGCAAAGTATGCTACTACAAAGCCTTATCCTCAGGAAAATAGATATGGTATCAAACTCCAGATTTGCTTCTTTTTAGCTACGCCATGTTTCTTTTATTTCTTTACATTCAAATGAGATTTTGCTGTTATGTTTGTTTTAAGAAATACTTTCATTTTGATAGACATGTGAGTTTGTATCTGCGTATGCACTATACATACAGCTTGTTATGGTTTGAGTTTGTGGACTTTTACAAATCCTTTGTCTTAATGAGGGTGACCAGAGGTTTGTCATCTGGACTGTAGTCCTCGTAGGCGATGGGGGTGGCATCATACATGGCAGGCCGAGACTTCTTTCCAAATCTAACGAGAGAGCGTAAAGTGGTTAGAGGTTGGAGGACATGAAAAGGTTTGACTGACAAACAGTCTTTGTGTAATTCACTGATTAAGGTTTTGTGAGTAAGACAAATATTAGTAATTGTTGATTTTCAATTTGTCTTCGAAATTAAAGTTGGACATCGTCTACAGGTTTTAATGTTTCGTTTATGGGGAGAATTGAACAATCTTCAAACACATTCACGAGGTCAGACAATGATGCTAGACGAGAGACCAGGCTTGCTGTCGCCGCCCTAAATCTTCCCAAAGATGTTCTGTTGGTTTATGGTCATGGCTCTGTGTGGACCAGTCAAGGTTCTCTAAACCAAGCTCACCTGTTTGTGTCCTAGTGGATTTTGCTTTATGCATAAGTACTCAGGCACATTTTGTATACTTTGTAAATTATGATCTTGAATAAAAGCATAGAAAATCTAAAACCCTATCCAACTCAGTTGCACATTTCTTTGAATGTGAGTATGTTGTTTTTACACTACCTCATCACAAGTTAGATTTTTTTTCTATCCAAAATTATCAACGGGTTGAAGTGAGAAGATTAATTAAAAAAAACAAAAAACATTCTTCTGAAATTAGTCAGGCACTGAAATAAAAGAGGTAATCATTCTAATAAATAATCAATACCATTTAAATAGACCAACTACAAAAGGCAAAAGTAACATAAAATCTGAAAGGGGATTTGATTTAACCCTTTTAACTCTCCCTCCTGTTAGTCACCATAGTTTCCTCATACCTGGCATGGCGGATGGAGGCGATAGCATTGCTGAACTCGCTGTCGATGCTCCGGCAGTTGTAGAACTCCTGGTATGCGTGGCGCGATGATCCCTGGTACTCGATGCGGCTGATGCGGCAGATGCCCACTATGAGGATGATGAGCATGAGGACGAATGCCACACACAGCGCTCCAATGATGATGTACAGCGAGTGGCGAGGCATGTTGGTCAGGGTGTCCTCAGTGTGCGCTGGTTTCCACTGCAGGTCTGAGGCACACAGAGGAAGGTCCAAAGGTCTCTCCATGAAGTTTTGATTGATAGCTTAAAAGACTTTTTTTGACAAGCCGACTTACGGATTTCACAGCTGGGCCCAACCCACCCAAGCGGGCAGTGGCAGGTGTATCCGTTTGATTGGTCGATGCAGGTGCCACCGTGGTGACAAGGGTTGCTCTCGCACTCATTGATGTCAACCTCGCACTCCTCCCCT
Organism: Poecilia formosa; assembly: GCF_000485575.1. Taxonomy (NCBI): domain Eukaryota; kingdom Metazoa; phylum Chordata; class Actinopteri; order Cyprinodontiformes; family Poeciliidae; genus Poecilia; species Poecilia formosa. The sequence continues at coordinate 524,258 of NW_006800274.1, forward strand.
GAAAAGACAGTTAAGGTTACAGTCAGAAGTGAGTGGCACAATAAAACCAAAAAGTGGATGTTAGGCTGCTGCCCTGCCTACCAATATTCATTGCCTTCCAGACATTTTCTCTTTTCTCACTCTTGAAAGGATTAATTGCTCTATTTGGAATTAAAGTAAAATATTTTTTGCCATCTGGATATGTGGTGCTAGTTCAGTGATATGTGGTGCTAGTTCAGTGATTTACAGAATGATCAGTGTCTTCCCACTGAAGACACTGATCTTGTGGGTTTCTAGACACCAAGAAACCCACAAGCAAAGTGTGTATTATGTTAGGTTGTCTACTATTTTCAAGACCAACTTGAAAATGGTGTAAAACCTAACCTAATTACCTCTTAAAACCATTAACTTGTAATTAAAAGCATTATTTACCAAGAATGGAGTAAGTTACTCAGAGTTCTCTGATGACCTGACAGAAAACCACCGCTGGGATCATAATACAGGCCGAGCAATGACTGTACTTACAGGCAAAACTAAAACAACGACATCCCACTACCTATCAGAATATTCACAATCCTCTACACAGCTGATGTTTAGAGTGAACTGCATCTCAGCTAAGGGGGTCATGCAGAGGATAGTGAGAGGAGCCAATTAAAGTGGCTCAAGCGTCTAGTTAGGAGACCCAGAGAAAGCCTGTTGGCCTTGATATTCCCCTGGAGGAGCCGAATGAGCCGGTCAGAGGGAAGACTGCTTAGATTAAGCGGAAGATAGATTGATGCATTGACTGATCCTTATTGAAAATCAATGAATCAAGTTCATTTGTATGGCACAGTTCAGCAGCAAGGTCGCTCAAAGTGCCTTACAAAATAAAAGCACACAATACAAAGTCATAAAAGACACCATGCAGTCACAATTGCGAACACCAGCAACAACCATTACATTTTGATGAGTGCCATCATCAAAATCCTCGATATGTAAGAAATATCTTGTTTAACTTTTCATTTATTATGGTTCAAAGCACAAACAGTTCAGTGTATGCTGTTCTTCCTGAAGGGTTTTTCCTTTTTTCTCGCCTCGTCAGATTCGAAGTGTGAGACTTTTTTTCGGCTTTAGCTCCCAGCGAGCTCCAGGGTGAACTGCTTGGTGAGGTGAATGCAACCCCTCCACTGTTTTGAAGAAAAGTTATTTCATTTCTAGAACCAGCATTTATCTTGATATTAACCTCCACTCGCTGAATCTTCATTTGTACCGGCTGAAATCTCTGCATAATGCAGAGGTGGTCATTGTTTTGAGTCATTAGTAGAGTTGACCCTGGGTTGATCTCGGTATTATTCCTCTCCAGAGTATAAATCTATTTCTACCAGTTGAAGTCTTTGTATAATACTGCTGATGTCCCCGGTGTCGGCCCAAGGCATCTTGTTCTGGTTCAGCTTGGAAATGGAGAAAATAGAGTAAAGTAAAAAAAAAAATAAAAATAAAAAAGTCCCACGGTTCTTAGATCTGGGTATATAAAAACTGGGTATGTAAAATAACTTTAACAGGCAAAGCCATCATTCATTGTGTGATCTAGTTAAACTGGTTTGGACTTTTTGTTCTTTTAAGTTTATGATTTTTTTTTAATTTAGTCTTTTTCTTTCAAGAATGTGATTAGACCACAAGGTGTTTTTTATTTATCTGAATTAAAAAGATTTTAGCTATTCCATTTTTTCTGATGATTTTGGCTATTTTACATCTCTTTGGGTTTCTTCAATTCCCCTGTGGATTACAATTATATTTTAACATTTTTTCTGCATTTCATTTACTGTAATGTACCATTTATCTTATGTTGTAAATTTGCTCTTTCTGTGCAGTCTGATTTTTTTACTTTCGAGCGAATATGAATGTCCCTACATACCTTTAACTTGATGCTATGAAACCTGGATTTCAGGATGTTTGCATTCTATTCTATGCTATTCACTATATTCTGTGTCTGTACTCTTTTCCCAACATCCACAGGCCTCATAAAGTCATTCTGTAACCCATGCAGGACATTATTGCATACCTACATATCCGGATGGACAGGCACAAGAAGCATTAAGTCCACTACTCTCACATCGACCGCCGTTCTGGCAGCGTACATTCACGCAGGGATCCTTGTAGATCTCGCAGTGCTTTCCTGCAAATACACACATGAAGTGAACTTGCACCAATTCGTTATGCAGGTTGTGAAAGTGTAGAAGTTGATGTACGGGTGTGTGTACCTTCAAACTGTGGCGTGCAGACACACTCATAGGCATTAATGAGATCCCTACAGGTGGCGTAGTTCTGGCAGGGCGCAGACAGACACTCGTTGAACTCCTCCTCGCAGTACAAGCCATGGTAGCCTGGAAAAGGCAGCCAGTGGTGTTATTAGAGTCTTAAAAATCATACAATACTGCCATTTTGATTTTTTTTTTCCAGAGCAGAAGCTGTGAAGTGCAAATTCTATTTTTTTTTTTTTGCTTCATTGAAAGTGTTTGTAAATGAATCTTGTTAGCAGCTGCAAAGTGTGAAAGCAGCTTGTCTACTGTCATTTACAATTCACACCAGGAGCTTCCCAGAAGTGTCAAAGCATTCATCTGCAGGAGAAAACACCTCTTGGCGTCACATTAGCAGCCTTCCTCCTTCATGAGTCGTTTGCCTCAAGACTAATTTTCTTTATCCAGTCTAGCCATGACACCATTGATGACTTCATGAGCCCTCTCATTGTACGGAAAGTGCAGATAGCAGGCAGGAGGCAAATTATTCTGCCACACCATTTGATCAGCATTGAGGCGACAGGACTTGCATTGCAGTTTTATATGCAGTTCACTGTATATCCATAGGATGGCAGTTATGTGCTGAGCCACTATGAGCCTGCAACAGCTACAAATAGCAGGTGAAAACAATCAGAGCCTATAATGTTTTTTTGTTGTTGTTGTTTTAATATCAAAAAGTGTGACATGAGCAAAGCCTCTTGTTCTCAGGTGCAGCTGAGTGCATCTTTTTGTTTGAATGTGTTAAAATTCTTATTATTGAAATCTGTGGAAAGTAAGAAAAAAAGAGAAAGGAAACTGTGATGCATATAGTTATTTGCAAAAGCATCCATATCTCTGCAACATTTCAACACTGTCACATTACAGCTGAGATCTGTATTTTATTGGAATTTCATGGGACTAACCAAGACAAAGAAACACATGCACTGCCTGGCCAAAAAAAAAAAAAAAGCTGCAACCACCTTTAACTCTGAATGTAGCTCACATTCACTGTGGCATTGGCTTGATATGCGTCTCTAATGTCACAAGATTCATTTCCATCCAGTGATGCATTAATTTTTCACCATCATCTTGTATTGATGGTGGCAGGGTCCGGCCACTCTGCAAAACCAACTCATAGTTTGACTTTGACCTAGTCAAAGTTCAGATGTAAATCCAGTGGAGAATCGGTTTGTAAAGACATCCCCAGAGGACTTGTAGCTGTAATTACATTGAAAGATGGTCCTTCAAATCCACACTCCAAATTTCAGATCTACACTCATAAAAATAAAATAATAAATAAATAAAAATAAAAGCTTTCTTCAACTTCAGATCTTTACATTGTTTCGTATTGGTCTATGGCATAAAATTCCCTAAAACTAAGTTTAGGGTTTTATTTGCAGCATGACAAAATGAAATAGTTCAAGGTTCTTTTGCATTGCACTGTAGCGACCTATTTCCATCATGTCCCGTTCCTCAACTGTGTCCCATTGTCTGACTGAAGGTTCAGCGATGTCTCCTTGGGCCCCACTAATGTGTGTTTGAGGGAAGGAAGAGACACGGACTTAATGAGAAGCACAGCTAGAGCCTCTCGGGTCTCCTCTGTGAAATGCCAGTGAAATGTCAAGTGCCTTTCCAGGACTCGGCCTGTTGTCTGTGAGCAGGCTGGTGGTTGCGGCAGCCTCTCATGTCGACTGGATTACACGAACTGGAAGAAGGCTCCTTCTACATTATCAGCTCTCTCTCAAACAGACAAATTAGCAGAACTCAACACACACGAAGGCTCACAGACTCGCATTCTCGCACACCAGCTGATGTTGTTGTGAGCCGGGGAGACGATTTTACCTCATGTTGTCTGTGTGTGTTCATTGGAGAGACCGGGACAATAATTACAAACCATCAATTTCTCCAGTCTCATGAAAGAGGCCCTTGATTGGACGGCAGCATCTTCACATGCAAAGCCGCATATGCACACACACACACACACACACACACGCACACACACACACACACACAAGGACACACGTATAAAGTCAGGCACCTCACCATGGCAACCAGACAAAAGAGGATGAGAGGGAAATGAGGTGAGGTAAACAGAGGGAAGACGAAGAAGAGAAAGGACAAAAGGACAAGCGGAACAGAAAAATTAAGGAATGGAAAAATGAACCAAAAAATAAATAAATTATAGAGGGGGAGACATCGGAACAGTTGGAAACCAGCAGATGGAAAGATCCTGATGTGCTGAATTTAAATGAAATCATTCAAAGTTGTTGTTTTTTTTTAAATGGAAATGGAAACAATCCACGTTGCCTGGATAATTACCAAAACATCTAAAGGACAACTTTAAGTCTAATTTATCATACATCACCACTATCTGTACATCTTTTTTTTAGCCACAGAAACGACAAAAGAAGCATCTGTATTTCTGATGAGTGTAAATATGAGTCAGAGAGGGAAAGTCTGACTGCTGTATACACTCCACTGACAGCTTGTACAAACTGAGAGCACTCAGGGCAAAGTGTCAAATTATGTTTGTAGGCCACTGAGAAAGCCATCCATCCCGCCATCCCGGCAAGGTAATTGCAAGACGGTGGATAATGATAAGTCATCATTCCGCCCAATTTATTTGATCACAGAGGCATCGGCTTCACAAATCATGCCAGCTAAAAATACCTCATCTCTGAGCCAGGCAGTATTTCCTTCTACCAAGCCGCTGCTACCAACCAACGTCTTTTCTGATACAGCAAGCCTTTATCAGCTGTTTTAGGCTATATTTAGTTTATGCTACGTCAGACCAACCTAAACATTTGGGATGTGTTGCGAATAAGAAGATGGATTTCTGAAAGAAAGTGTCATATAAAAGGCTAATAGTTGCAGAAAAATAAGCTGAGAGCAATAAGATATTAAAAATACTTCACATAGTAAGTTGGAGAAACCACATAAATGTTTCAAGTGTATTTAATCGTCAATATCAAACTTTGTGAACAATAATGGTGATATCTTTACAGAGTTGCGTCTCAAGGGTTTTGCACAGAATCGTATTACAACTTTGTAATGCCTATTTTGTAGGTTTCTGAATAATAATAAAAATGTAATGTTCAGAACAGTTCATTCTATCTTTTCTATGGACAACATCTGATCAAAATCCTTTTTTTTTTTTTAGAAATAAGCCAAATACTACAAACCAGGTTCAAACTTAGAAGTAAAGTCCCTGCTGTTTTGGTTTAGTTTGATCATGCAAAATTTGATTTAATATTTTTGGATGAAAGTTTTTGTTGAAAAGGGAAAATACTACGTGGTTTGCATTTCTTAAATGAATTAGTTTTAGCTAGACATGAAGCCATAATTTGCCTCCAAACACTGCATGTTGCATGTTCTCTCTAGTTCTTGCTCAGCTTTAGCACAAACATGACATACGGTTGTTTGAAAATGTCTCATATTTCAGTCGAAAGAGCGCAGTTTAACTGGTGAAAACGTGGTTGTAGTTGTGACAAATAAAAGCTTCGTACTGTAACAAATAAGAAAAGAAAAAATAGTGAGCCACACCACCATACACTTTGAGATGTAAGAGGTTGAAGGATGAAATCAAATTTGCAAAGTCACACATATTCACTTTTATAGCTTAGGTCAGGGTCTTCATTTATCAATACTAACGGTGTGACCTTTGGCTTCAGCTGGTTATGCTTACAGCTCAGCGGCATCTTCACGTCGATGCTCATCTGTGCAGCTTACCTGGAACACACAGACACCTGTAGCTGTTGGCCACGCTGCGGCACACGCCGTGGGCGCAAGGGTTCAGGGCGCAGAAATCCACCAGCTGGGCACATGTGGGGCCGGTGAAACCTGCTGTGCAGCTACAGCCGAATCCCAGGGGCCCGGGGCCCTGGCCGTAGCATGTGCCGTTGTTATGACACGGGCTGGAGCCACACGGATCCACCTTCTGCTCACATGTGGCTCCTTGGTACCCTGTGAGATGTTAGATGGGTGGAAGAAAGACACAAGTGGATTCTTGTGCGCACAGCTGAAAGATTGCTCAAGTCCTCGCAAACCGGAGCTAGCAGGGCTAGCCTAATCTTTTAGCTGATCATCTACGGCAGGAGTCTCCAACCAATCTTAGCGCAGGTTGAAATTAAACCAAATAAATTGCATCTTTATTATGGGCTTCTTGCAAAATAAAGTACATAAAGATACAGTTCAGTGGCTCCATACTAAATTGTCTGTGTTTCTAAGCGTCATAAACGTAACATAACGGAAAGCCTCATAAAACTGGCTATAAGTGGTGGCCTGAAAGACAAAAATTGGCTTTTTGAAAGCAACATGAAAAAACTGGGATGATTTCAAGCACAGCCAACATAATGACAGGGCGGAGGTTTCGCTAATGTCTCCATCATCTTGTGCATGATTATGTTTTACAGCATTAAACTGCTCTCATGTGTTTTTTTCCACTGAAACTGGTCATTATACTATACTTGCACAGCGTGTGCAGCTGATTTGTGACGTAGCACAAGGGACTGAGAGAAAGTTTAACACAGTTTTATTAAAGTCTCATCTTTGCTCAAATTTGTAAGGCTCATTATTCTGATTTCTGTTGTTACCATTTTGGGTATTGCTGTTTTGTAACATCTCATCTTTGAAATTATATTCTTACGTTACTTATGTTGCTGTTTAAAATATAATTTCCAAACAAATGCGTTCATTCATCTACACTAAATCAACAATGAAAGTGTTTTTTTGTTTGTTGTTTTTTTTAAATCATCCATAGTCTTTAGTTTCTCATAGAAACAGTTTCATGATTGTGAGTCTATCTGTTGGAGAGGGTCTCCTCTGTGAAGAACCCGTCTCTCATTTCGATGAAACCTGCAGACCTTTTCTCATTATCATCCGAGTCACCTCTTCTCTGCTTCTAAAAATAACCTCTCCTCCTCCCTTCTCCTCCTTATCTGTTTTCACCTCTGTTTCAGGAGCTGCCACTGTAGTGCAGAAATGGAAGCGCTCAAACGGCGCGATGGAGTGTGTGTGTGTATGTGTGTGTGTGGGTTCTCTGATTTAAAGAAACACAGCAGTAAATCCCCTGTGCTGAGTGCAGAGACCGTGCTCCGTTGAGCTAATGAAGAGATTTCTCACAAGCATCCATTGATCCACATCGCGATATTTCACTTTGTGTGGAGAATGTTTGTCATTTAGTCGGTCTTTTTGTTTTATTTTTTTTCCCTCCTTATGTCAATGACAAGATTTTACTTTATATTCTCCCTCTGTGATGCCAAATAATGAATTAATTGGTTGCCCACCAGGGTTTGTTCTCTTGGTTTGCTTTGAGCTTTTCTGCTTTGTTACTGAACTTCTGCTAATCTGGCAAAAAAAATAAAAAACAAAAAAAAAAAAAAGCTTTTTTCTTTCTTCTCAGCTTAACGCTCACACACGCACACACACGCACAGGCTCCCAGTTAACAGAAGGAAGCCTATTTATTCTTGCTTCTGGCTCTAAAACCTACCACAATGTTACATTTTAAATTTAGCCATACAGAATATCTGTTTCTGACTTCAGGCAAACTACTAATACAATACACTCACAGTTTCGTGGAAAAAGAGGCTGATAAGAATACTGTGGAGCCCGCTGAGTTTTAAATAAACCCGCACACGTCCCAGTGAATCATATGAATGACAATTAAAAAGGTTAACCGTTTACTACCCCTGAAGTGGTGGTCTCAGTATAACTGCTGAACAAGTCAAAGGGCTGCACACATCAGAGTGGCACATCTACATGTTTCAGATGTCGTTGCAGCTCCCCTGATTTGTGCTGCAACGACGATAGTTTTTGAATTTGTGCAGCAGACAAAAGTATTTGGTCAACTCTCCCTGAATTAAAAAGAAAAGAAGAGAGGAGAGGGGATGTTATTGCAACATGTTCAAACCTGAAATGTCCGAGTGCAAGTAGAACAAAAAATGGCCCACACCATGAATGCTACGAACACGCAGCGCTGTCCATGGTACTTAAAGCTGGAAGCCAATTTGTGTTGATCATGTGTCCAGACATCACCATCTACAACAACTCTTTGAGGAATCTGTTGTTTTTATTCTATTTTTTTAATCAGAAAATATGAAAAAAAAAACAAAAAAAAACATATTTTCTGAAGTTTTTATTGGCAATGACAGTAGTAATTTTCCTTGGTGTCTTCTCAGCTTTTACTGCCAGGAGTTATGAGAAATCAGTGTTTGTTTACGGTGAAAAAAAACAAAACACTAGCAGATCTTTTTTTAAAAAAAGAATGAAAATGTGAACGCTGCGGGGCGATTCCACTGCAGGAGATAAAAATGCGGCTCCTGCTGGCATCGCTGGCAAAGTGATCACAGAGCTGATGCATCTCTGATGACAGCTATTATGGAGTTGTCATGACTTTATTGCTCATGTGTGTGTGTGCGTGTGTACGTGTGTGTGTGTGTGCGCAGAAACACTGAAGCATCATTTGGAGATTATTCACAGGCATGGGAGGAGAACAGTCATACTGGCACCGATGGAAAACATTTCAACATTCATTTATTTGGTTCAAGGTCCATATGTTTTTCCAGAAGTGGATGACAAAAGCATTTAATTCTCTTGGATTTTATTATTTTTTTCTTACTAACCTGTTATCTAACAAAGTCATATTTTCTTAAAAGAAAAAAAAAACTTACAGAAACGTGGCATTGCTATCGCTGTTTCTTTAATGCCAGCTGAGTAGATTCACAAACAGTGGATCAGAGCTTCTCTGTCTCATTGGGGACACTGCTGTCTGGTCAGGTGTTCCAGTTTAGCCAGCACAATACTGGACTGACTATTGGGAATTTCAACTTATGCAGCTCGTCCAACAATGGCACTTTTCCACTCCTGCCGTTTCTTATTTTTGTGCCTCCTTTCATTGTTATCTGCTGCATTTTCATGTGAACACAGTCACATGCACATGGCTGAAACTAATTGCAAACCCATGTGCTCTAGTTGTGGGGAGTGGGGGGGGGAATGCATAAGTTTTGCGGTCACAGATTTCCCCAGAGTGGCTGATGCAGGTCGCTCAGCCTATGAAGACTAATTAGAAAGGAGGAGGAAGGTTTAAATTAAGCATCGGCGTGGCATAGATACTCTAAAACATGCAGCAGATACTCAACCTGGCAAAAAAAAAATATACCAGATGCTGTTTTAGAACGCACAAACATGCAGCATCTAGACGTCTTTTCCTGCTTAACTGTTAAAAATAATATTCATATCGAAGCCCACAAACTGCATTTTTCTGGCAGAGACTCTAATGCTTCCTAGTTTGTTTACTTCACACCCACACCAAACATCAGTTGCAGAATAATTGGCTTTTTACCTTCGGGACAGTAGCACCTGGGTCCAGCCAAGCTGCTGAAGCAGGTGGCTCCATTCTTACAAGGCTGAGAGAGGCAGTGGTCAACCAGCATTTGGCAGCGCTCGCCTTCATAACCTGGCAAACAAAAACAGTCCCACAAGATTGCTTGATGTTTTTAAGCAAAAAAACAAACAAACAAAAAAAAGACGACTGACTTTATTTTATTTTGTTTATTTATTGGATGATATTATTGGTGCTTGAAGATCACCAATATCATCTGATGTATTTCTAGTGATTTGACTTCCTGTCTCACAAAAGTCCAATTTATGATTTTTGTATGATGGTACAGTTAGTAATTTGTTTTTGGGTTTTTTTTTGTTTTTTTTTCATTTAGGTCTGTAAACATGTCTTTGTAAGGGAGATAACTTGAATTAATTATATAATTTCTATTAGTGGAGGTACACCAAAAATGTGAATAATAATAATAATAATAATAATAATAATAATAATAATAATAATAATAATAATAATAATAATAATTTTTATTTATAACGCCCATATATAACATTTTAACATAACTCATGTTTTGATGATTTCTACCAACATTTATGCAATGAGGCTCATTTAAAAAAGGAACTTAATAAAAATTATGTGTAATTTTTTTTTTCCAAAATGTAAATCACCCCAGTGTACTGTGCATTTTTATTCTAATACAAACAGAGAAATTACCATTGACATTAGTTAATAAACATTCTAAAGCTTCAGAAAATGTTTTCTCATGAGCCACAATTTAAAATAAATGTATTTTTGTGCTGTCAGAGAATAATCTTGCACATTTGAAATCAGCAGATTCTTCCGCACATGTTCTGAATCATCATATGAAAATTTGAATTGTTGCCTTTTTAGCATGTTGGGATTACTAAATTTACAATCCCGGATTATGTGAATAATGCATAGATGCTATTTTTGATATAACAAGAAATTATTTTCTTTTTTTTGTCTCTTTTCTGCATGTAATTAAAACTCCATGTGATGTCTGGGGACATTTGATCAACTTTTCAAAGTGGGCTTATTAGCACCTTTAGCAGTTTCCCTTTGACATTTACTACCCTGTCAGGAGACATTGCTTTGAAGTCCAAAACACCCAAACCCACACGTAAAAATTACTGTCAGGATGAAAAGTTCACCGTCTCTGATCTCATGAGAGATTTTCTGAAAGCCAAGGAAGAGGTTAGAACAAACACAAACCACGGAGTCGCACTTTCAACAATCACCTGAAGGTAAACCTATTAAACACATGTGCAATGCATCAAAGCGTACCTGGTGGGCAGGTACATGTGAAGTTTTGCCCCTCGCCACCTTGTCTGACGTCAGTGCAGGTGGCGTTGTTCCAACAGGGCCGGTGGTGGCAGGCGTCGAGCTCTTCGCAAAAGATCCCGGTGTAGCCGTCCTCACACTCACAGAAGAAAGTGCTCTGCAGGTAGAAATCACACGCGTTAAAGAGAAGAACACGAGTCTAAAGGCTGCAAAACGATTCAGTGACAAAACACTTCAATCATCTGGGACGCACTTTGACTTTCTCAACCAGATGCAAAAAAAAAAAAAAAAAGAGACTGAATCTGTTCAGATGACGCCGGCGAGGCAGCAGGTCTGAGCTTCAAGATTATGTTTGCTTCTTTTAACTGAGATGAAAATTATCAGTATTACTTTCAAGAGCATCTGACTAAATTACAACGTTCGTGCTTTTCACTCTTTGTCTCATTGCAACCACGACCTTCACTGCGTTTTATTCTGTATTTTGTGTGGCTGGTAAATTAGCTCATAACTGTGGAGTGGATGGAAAAGGGCACCTATTTTTTTTTATTACTTTTCTAAAGAATAATCTAAAAAGTTTGGTAGCGTATATGAATTCACCACGTCCACGTCACTGCTTTGTGGAACCAATCTTCACAAGCATTTTGGAGTGTCTCTACCAGCTCAGCGCATACAAAAGCTGAAACATTCGCCTCATGCTCTTTTCAGAGCAGCTCAGGCTCGGTCAGAGCCGACACAGAGCGCATCTGTGGGTGGAAACGTCCAAATCTTGTCACAGACTTTCAATTGGATTTAGAACTTTCCTGGGGTTTCCAACTCTAATCCTCAGAGGCCAGTCTGTCCCTCCTGCAACACCTGAACCAAATGACTGAATTACTTCCTCAGCACTTCATCAAGTTCTGCAGAAGCACGCTCAAACAAGGATGAGTCTACATGTTGTAGGACAGGACAAGGACAAAAGACACGTGGACATCCTGCGATTGAAAATGTTCTGTCGTATCATGCATAGAGGTTGTTATCCTGCAGTCTCAAGTCCTCTTCAGTGACTTTTTTGTATTTATTCATCAACTATGACCTATTTCCTCGTCCCTGCTTGAGACAAGTATTGCCACAGCATTATGCTGCCACCACCATCTTTCAACAAGGAGAACGGTGTATGTGCAGCCTCTTGTAGCTAACAGGGAAAAACGTTACATTCATATGTGATCTAACCAGAGCGCCTTCTACCACTATCTGACTCTTTGATGGTCCAGAAGTTGAAACTGGAACAGGATGGAGCAAAAGTAAGGCACACAACTTTTCCACAACTTCATTCCGGATTTGTCTGCGTTGTCCCTTGGTTTGATGCTGATGCTGTTTGTTCTCCGTCGCTCTCCAACAAATCTCTGCGGCCTTCGCAGAACATCTGGATTTATATTCAGACTAAATTACTCAAAGTTGGACTTTGTTGACTTATTGACTGGACCAGAGGGTTATGAAGGCAAACTGAGCATTCAAGACGGTCTAAAAATTTAAAATGGAACAAAACTGAACAGAAACATTTTTGTTTTATTCATTCAGCTCAAGTAAACTCACATTTGTATGAATTGTGCTCATTTTACAGCTCTGGATATGACAGTGAGGCCTTCAGTTAAACCATTAAATTAAAACATTTATATATTGCTGTTTTATCACTGTATACTTTAAGTGTTCTTGGCCCGCAGCACCAACCAGAGTTGGTGATTTTGCAGAATTTCTTCCCACTAGTTTGCATTTTACCATGCAAAATGAAAATATGGGCCTGACCATGTTTACAAAGTAAATTTATAAAGTGGAATCCATGAGAAACACTTGGCAAACTTCCTAAATACTTAATAAACATGGTTTAGTGTTTACTTTATAGCCATCACATACGGCAAACGATCCGTCTGAAAAAGAAAAAAAAAAAGCCCTGTTGGCGCTTGTGGCACCAACAGGGCTTCTTACTGATTTATTTTTTTTCATTAAATAGCATAAATAGTAAGAACATTATGTGCTTTAAGTCATCCAACAAGAGCAGGGAGAGCTGCTGACCGCTGAGAGAACAGAGCGATTCTCCTTGTGCGATGTAATAAAATGATCAGGCCAGGGAACGAGCACTTTAGGCTGCAGCGAACCTTCGCCGTTTCTGTGAATCCTCACCTCCGACAGCTGCGTGACGCATTTCCCTTTCCCAGAACACTGAGGATCGCTGAAGCTGCTGCCGGGCTCCACGCAGCTGCTGGCCTTCACCGTCAGGTTGAGACGCAGCGTGACCTCCGGGGCCGTGGGAGCGTCAACACGGATCACGCCTTCGGGGGGAAACAAACGCTTTTGTGGGTTTGAAGGTCTTAAACAGTTGCTTCACGTAGATACTGATGTGAAAACAAGTCAGTTTACCTCGACACAACAAGGAATTTAACAATAATTTAAAATAGCTTCCCTTCAAGACGCATTTATTCGCGTGTTTGTCATGCTGTAGCTGTTAAGTGTGATGTAATTTGCTGGGATCTTTTTGGAGCTGAATACAAAAGAGCCACACATTTCTGATCTTTCTTCCAATCCCACTGTAAGCATCTGAAAATACACTTCCTGGTCTCCAGATTTAGAAGTGTACTTTTGCTCCTTTGTACACACTGAGCACATCGACTGCCACGAAAAAGCATCAGGTCGCCTTCACAGTTTCACAGAGTTACTACGGCTCCCCTATAGATGAGTCAAAAGACAAATGAATGCAGGCAGATCTCTAACATGTTCTCCGGTAAAGCCTCTCCCTTCCTCTCAAAACGTCTCTTTTATTATGCGCTCAATCAAGCTGGACAGCTTTGCTGCTGCTCGGATAAAAATAGCTCCGTAGTAAATATCAGGTGCCGTTTTGCAGCACCTGACCTGAACCAATGAGCGGGACGTCCGCCGCTGATGGAAGCGGTGACGTCAGCCTGGCCTGACCAATGGGGACGCTGACAGCTCTGTGCGCGTTCCCCCGTCCTCCCCTGACTTGACGATCATTAACCCCAATGACAATGAAATTTGGAGCTGCAGAGTCATTGCGGCTTTAAACCGTGAAAGCTCAGAGAACATGAATTGTTTTCACCTCAGGTGTGGTAGGCATTGTCTCGTCCTTCTCACGTGTGCAAATCCCCCGAATGAGGCACCAAAAATGAGTGTGGACGATTTTGTTGTGAACATTAGTCACACGCAATTAAGCCTGGCTGGCATCCGAAAGAACAAAATGCATTCAAGCCGATTGTTCCTCACAGTTTGACCTTTCGTCTGTCCTCGTGCGTCCTTTGTCTCCTCGTCCTTCCCTGTAATCCCTTTCTGCCTTGCTGTCTCTGCTTTGCTCCCCTTCTTTATCTGAATCCCTCTCTCCCGCCCTGCATTTCCCCTCTTTTCCTCCTGATTTAACTCCATCATTTTCTTCTCTCCGTGAAGCAGAAGAGTCGAGCGCCACAGAGGTAGCAGACGTGAAGGTCAGCTGTTCGACAGGAAGTGAGTGGAAGTGAAAAGTACAAGCATTTTTTTATTTATTTATCTACGTTCAAAGGCTATTGGCTTATTTGTTTGGCTAAAATGTTATTTTTATGTTATTTTGTCTTATTTCAGGTGTACTCAGATATTTTCACTATACACTAGACAAAATAAAAAAATACTTGGTAAGATTTTGTATGTTTGCAGTGCAAAGTTCTGAATGCTCAATGACCAAACACAATGACCAACAGATGTGGGGGGTGTTTCGCGTTGCAGGTTGTCCTTCGCTATCTGCAGTGAGGAGAAACTCACTGAGGAAGTAGTTCTGTCCCAGGGGCAGCAAACGGTCTGGTACCACCAGGCCGTCCGGGGCCTGCAGAAACCATATGGTGGTGCCGTTCAGAATAGACGAGCGGAGGAAACCCTCTTCACTCACACGCCACAGCACCGGAGCTCCACTGGCGTTCACCAGCACCCTGGTGACAGAGGAAAGCAAAAGCATGAGGGAAATCAACAAGCAACTGGAAGCAGGAGAGTTCAGTGATTATTGACTCTGTCGACTTGGTCCAAAATGCAACTTTTCAGCCTTTTGATAGCAAAATATTGTTTTAGTCTGCATCCTTTTTTTTTTCTTTTTTTCTTTTTTTTTGCAAAAGATGTGTGACAAATCAAAACCTCGAAAGACAAAAAACCTAACGTTGTGTAAAGGATGTATACAGAAAACCTCAAGGGTCAGTATTCTGCCAACGGGCTCTTCGGCGTGAGGATGAAGCCTGAGATGCAACCAAAGACTAAAGTGAACCAGCTGTTTTTGTTGAAGAGGGAGGAAGGAGTCGAGCAAAGCTGAACTAAGCTGGATCTTCTCGCAGAAAGCCCTCGTGAGAGACAGACAGGGGAGTAGAACGTAATCTGTCAGCTGCAGTTGCAAGAAAGATTCTCAGAAAGCTTGAGTGAAGCTGCTCACAGCTAAACGGCGTCGAGAGCCTCTCTAGCCTCCCTCCTGCACTGAATTAATCTTTCCCATATTAACCAAAACAAAATAAAACAATATGTGATTATCCTCTTAGCCCTCCATGTTGTGCACTCGGTCTAATGAGTGTTTACAGCTGATAAGAGCCGTGAACATTATCACCGCCACGCTGATTTTCCGACGACGCGATGCGGGCAGAAAGTGCAGCGCCGAGGAGAAGGAGGATCGGAAATTTGAGATGTGCTAAAACGAAAGACGAAATCTGACATCAGGGAGGGAATAATTTATGTAACTTTATTATGGACTAAGTGGAAAAGCAAGCCTGAAAGCTGTGGTCCAGAATATATTACAACACACATTTAACTTTCAAATTAAAGAAAGAAGACCACATGTGGGCTGATGCAATAGTTGCCTCAAGTGCCACAGAAGAGATGGAGCAAAACTGAAACTGAGGCAACGTGACTGAAATAATAACACTGCGGTTTGGTCCCTTGAAGGTGAAGTTTTTTTTTTGTCAAAGCTGTAAGAAAATAACCATCTGTAACTCAGACTGGCTGAATATCTACGGCTACTTAAGGTTCGCGGGAGTCATAATTTATTGAGGAATAGATCTCTAATAAGCCGCAGTAAAATCCAAAAATAATAGTAATAAGGTCTGACAAAAAAATAAAACAAACAAACTCTCTTTAGCAACAACATCTTCATGATTCCAAAGACTTTTGGGAAATGTTCAATGAACTATTCAGACAAAAGTGACGCTTTTTAGAAGGTCACATTTGATGTAAATCTAAGACAGCATTTCAGGCTCAGGTCATCACACTGACAATCAAACATGGTGGTGGCGGTATAATGCTTTAGGGCTGCTTCATGACTACTTTCTGTAAGTGATGGAACCATGAATTCTGCTCTCTACCAGAAAATCCTGAAGGAGAATATCTGACATTAGTTTGCGTTCAAAGGGACAATGACCCAAAAGTCCAACAGCATGTCCATCTATGGCTAGCTCTAAAATAAATCCGACTGAGATGACTTGACGCGGCATAAAATCTTCCACAGTAGTCGACATTTTGCTCATTGGGAATAAGCAAAGGGCTCGACCTTATTTATGGCACCACCAGTGGAAACACACAGTTAGTTTGGGTTAGGGAGAAATTACTCGTTTGATTCCCAGCCTGGGCTATTTACTGAATGTCTTCCCCTTTTCTCTCTGCTCTTCATCCTGTCAAACTACTAATGAATAAAGGCCACAAAAACCTTTCAGAAATGTGTGGGTTCAAGAAAAGCTATCTTGACTTTTCTCACAGGACTTCAACGACTGCTCCCTTTTCGCTGAACCTTTCAACACGCTGTGTCCGACAGACGTGTTTTACAACTATCTGCTTTTCTAATTAAGCGCCACTCGGCGGTCATTGCGGCTCTGGACGGTGCTAGATGTTAGTCTGAAAAAAAGTCTCCTCAGAACCAGCATCACGGTTCATTATTCAGGGATTATTGTTGTGTAATCAAAAAAGCAGGAAAACAGGGCAGCGGAGGTTGATTGCCCCCCAATTCGCAGCCTTTTGTCTGGGATCATCAGCAGAGCCCTGCGCCGTGCCTCTCATGTATAATGAGAACGTCAAGGGCATCCAGCAATCACCTCGACCACTCCTTCTGCATAATTCATTGAACTCCTGTTTACAGGGCAGCTGTAGCACCATTTTTGGACAGTCACACTCCTAATAAATTGAGCGCACCTGTGCTGGCACGACACAGTTGGGTCGCAGGGTTTCAAATGAAAGGGTATTAGTGACGCAACCTTCAAGCTGAAAAATGTTTCCAGCGAAAGTTGCTGCAATGGTAAGTATGTAGATAAAATAATGTACACAGCAGGCTCTATTTTTATTTCTTCTGTGGAATAATTATGCAGACTCTGTATTTTTATAAGGTACATTTTGGTCAGGACTACCTATTCTCGGGTTGCAGCAGAAGAATCTACAGATTTATAGATTACACGGGGCTGGCCAGCGACTTCCCTCTTATGCACCTGAATGCAGCTCGTTTTTAAAAGTTAGAGCAATCAGTTGTTGAGGAACTTTCGCAGCAACAGATTAATTAGGTGGTCATCTCCAGGCTGGAGTGTAAACTGCAGCTGATGTGAACTTTAAAGCAAGAGGAGGATGGCTTTTCTCAACTTTTTCTGAATGTTAAGTAATCCTACGTTTAGAAGGGAGCTGCCGGTTTTTTAAGAACTTCGTGATATTCCTCTTACTTCACGGCGGTTTCTTCAGGCACCTCCAGAGACAGAGTCAGGGTCCCTGACGTCAGCTCACAGAGCTCAGGGCTCACACAGTGCAGACCCTCGGTGACCTGAAGCACAAACCATCACATTTTCAATATTTAGTCCTAAACACATTTCTTTAAAGGTTTCAAATCATTAAAAGAATTTCAAAAATCAAACAAAGATAACTTCAGGGTGAAAAAAAAATTATCTTAAACCAATCTGTCAATCTGTGAGAAAGTTATTGTCCCCCTTTATTAATTCACAAGTCGCGTGTTGTGTAAAATCGGGAACGTGTCAGGCAACATAAAGCAGAATAAAAGATCTAAAAAACAAACAGCATGTCATATGCATCGGTCTCAACAATTTCAGCTGAGAAACAGTTTCATATATTTCAGTCTTTTAAGTGTTTCAAGGTCCTTCTGCGGCTTTGGGATTCCAGAAAACCAAAAGAGTTATTGTTGTCAAATGAAACAATAACGACAGTAAACTTTCCCAGGAGAGATCGTTCTAACAGAATTACTTCAATAGTGAATTGGCAACACGCCCAGGAAGAACAGCACCGAGGGTCCCAAAACATTTCAGTTTTAAAATTCACTTTTCCAGACTGAAATTTCTTGACTTTGCGGAGCAACTTTTAATAACTCCAATTGCTCATTATGAACATTTGCTGTCTGTGTAATATGGCTGACCACAGGTGCTGGTTTTCAGCCTCAATTCTAAGTTTGGAACTGAGGCAAACTTAGATCAGCTTTTTGTCAACATTTGTAACACTTAGACTTAAAATATACTGCAAAGGCTGAGTTATTCTATACTGAAAACAGGATCTAGTGTAAAACTTTTAGAATAAGAGTATTATGTGATGTGGAAGTGTGATTGTCTTGGACTGCTTTGTTGCTGTTAAGATCAGGATGACTTCAAATTAGTGAAACTGTGAATTTTACCCTAACCAAACTGATACAAAAACTCTGAAAATATCTAACCATCAGCTGATTGGATAACAAAGGAAGGTTTAGTCAAAGTCTGATAGATTAAATCTGATTGATAAGCTGTGATGTAACCTTAAACTGACCCCAGCAACAAAAAAGAGTGGGCCAAACTTCCCCCAGAGCAATGTGAAAGACTCTATCAGCTTACGAAAACTCTTTTGGATGCAATAAATTTTTCATAATGAACCAGGTCGGTTTGGATGACTTTTTCCCGGGGCGAGGGGAAAACTGTAAATTTTCTGGAGCTGAGGAAACGCTCTCACCCTGTCTGCATCCCACTGCACAACCAGCAGCCTCTGCCCGGGCTTGGGCTGCCACGGCTGCAGGGTGGGCGGCGCCGGCGTGGTGGTGGCTGGGACTGTGGTTGGCTGCTGGGGCGGAGTCGTAGCCGTCGTTGTGGAGGTCACCGGTGTGGCCAGCTCGGGAGCGGAGGGGGTGGCCGGGCCCCAGTCGGCGGCGGGCGGCAGGTCCAGCAAGATCTGATCGCACCTCTCTCCCTCGTAGCCTTCTGTGCACTCGCACGAGTAGGCCGGCTCGCCCTCCTCCCCGCCTTCGCTCCGGCTGCAGTTTCCATGGAGACAAGGGCTGCTGGCACAGGGGTCTGTGAAAAACTGAGATAATGGAGAAAATAAACAACAAAAACACATAACAGAGAACACAGCGGAGTCGAAACCAGAGGAGGAAACAGGAGGAAAACACGGTTATCGTGCTACGTTCATCACCGCTGTTCTCAGCCCCACGCCTTGTTTGAAAGGTTTTTACTGCGAAGGCAGAAAATATAAAATTGGGTTTCACACCAGAGCTGTTACTAATAGCTAAAACTGCAGTATCTTCTTATGTGTACTTCTAAAATTACCAGTGTTTACCATCTTGATGCAGTCCATACGGTGTCTAGGAGTTGTTTTTAATCTCCTTTTGAATTAGTTATTTCTCAGAATATCTGTTTCTGCAACAAAGCTCTTTGAAGTGCACATTTAATCATAATTTAGGAGAAACACAAAGCAGATAGGTTTATTTTTTTGTTGTTGCTGTTTTTTATTATTAGTTAAAGATTTGTGCATTAAAAAAGAAAGATGTCAGAGAAAAGGGACGGACTTATATAAGAATCATGTATGCTGGAGACATTGGTGAGCATGGAGGCACTAAGTGGAAGAGGCTGGATTTCTCCACACCAACGAGCAACAAGCTACGGATTCACAAAAAGCTTATTTTTTAGCCCCAGATTATGAAGCAGTTGGAGTCTAGGATTGGAAACAGCTAAACCCGAGGAAAAACGAAGAAACACTGTTTATGCCATGGCCACTACAGATAGCTTGAGAATGAAGAAAATGCAAACACCACATAGATAACCGCAGCTGGAAGAAATGTTTTCTTTTACTGCAGGTTTTACATATTATGTCTCCCCTGCGTGTAAAAGTTGGAATTGTTTGACTGCTGCAGACAATTGGATTTAAACATCAGTTCTTTCTCTTTTCTTCTGTCCACCACATGTGTCGCGTTAGCTTGAGTTCACTCTTAGGGCCAAAGGGCACGTTGTTGCTGGAAAATTAGTTGCAGACTCTGGACTAAAAGAGTTCAACCTCAATTACAAAGAAACACAGGGTGATTATGTGGAGAAAAGTGAGCCTTTACAATCGCTACGTGGTTTAATGCAAGGTAACCCGGCGGTACAGGTCTGAAAGGAAGTAGCTGAGACAGCAGTGGAGCGGGGCATCTGTCTGAGTGTTCCCAAAATGTTTGTTTTGAATTACAGTTTGTTTTTTTTTCACAAGGTTGTAGTTTATACCACTGGTAGACTGGATTTGAAATAAAGCTTATAAATCTCTCTATATGGTGCCAGTTTGTCAAGTCTCCAACCTACTGCTCTCAGACAACATTCCAGTCCCGACTTCTTCCTTCTCACAGTCACTGTGTTATTGCTACTTTAGTCTTGAGTAGCTTGTTATACCAGTGTTTCTCCTTTGAGAACAAAACAAATTCAGAACAATAAACCCTTGAAAAATACCACAGAATATATAATATTCTGTATCCCTGCTTTAGTGTTCTGACAAACTAATAATCAATGGTATGCCACTATCATAACTATAATTACATCATTTTACCTCCATAGAAATAGTCTGTTTTTTTAATAACGGTTTCTACTGTATAAATACCATCATATTGTGACATTGTGCTATTTGTCTTTATAAGTTATCATACAATGAGAATCTCTAATGCTGGATTATCCTCAATCTATACACTTACATTTTCTTCTAAATTGGAAATTTCATCCACCACGGAGCACAGAGGAAAATGCTCCCTGACAGCCTCCTCCACGCTGGTTTCATCCATAAATAATGAATCGCATTTAGAGAAAACCTTCTGGTTCTTATGCTGAAAATGAGACGTGACAAAACTCACTGCTTGAAACTGTTGTCTGCTGTTTGGCTTAAGAACGTCTGTAATCCTGTTCTTATTAAGTGATGCGTTCTTTGTCGGAGCAGTAGAGCCTCCAACGAAGCATCTGAAGCTCCAGTGGCCAAAATAAAATCTGAATAAAGTGGGAAAACAAACAAAAAGCCTAGAATGCGGAGAGAGAAGAACAGAGATGTTGCAGTGATTCGGAGAGTGAATCCTGCCCCCGCCCCCTGCTACGTGCAGATGCGAGCTCGTGAACGAACGCTCGTGAGAGAAACGGAGTGGCGGAGCAACAAAGACTCATTAACAGTCTCTTCTCTCTATGGCCAGAGTCACAGCTCATTACTGCTAATCTCTCTGTGAAGCTTCCCCTCTTTGCTACCCTGACAAACTTTTTTCATGTTTTGACAGTCCGCTCTCACTCGCGCACAGTTCGATGCTCCTATCTGTCTAAAATGGTCAACCTTTAGAGGACAACACAGTCTTCTCTAGGTTACAGAGAGTCCTAGAGTCTGACTCGTGACCGTTTGTCTTGCGTCTCTCCAGATTGGTCTCTAAGCCACAGTCCATGTCGATGTACAGCCACACGTAAAGGTTAATGCCAAGAAGAGTAAAAAAATGTTTTTTTGAAACTTATATTCCAGCGTCTTTACAACTTGAGTAAACTTTTGTTATTTTCAGAGAAATTTTTCTGGAGCACAATCATGGGAGTAAAACCTCCAACCAAGAAAATTAGCAATTCAGTCTCAACAAACCACTATAGCTATTGAACAACAAATTCCCTGAATATCCACTATAGAAGATTACTGGTGACCAGGAAGGGCCACCAGTCTTATCGACTGGCAACACATAGACAACAACCCCGCATGCATACACTCAGGCATCAGGACATTTCACACTCCATAAAAACCTGAACCTGCCCCAAACCAGCTGCAGAGAGCTGCTGTTAACATGATGAAAGCAACTAATCAGGGTAATCAGGCTGCTTTGAAACAGCACAGACTATTTAGAATCATGTCGAACCTTGAATTTTCACACAGAACCTGACAACGTGCAGTGGGGAAAACTCAATTCAGACATTCTCCTGTTGAATAAAGTGAAAACTAGACATAAAATGAATTTCTCTTCATGCTCAAATCCTTGGCAAATTGCAATATCCTATTTTGACAGACATTCGAAAATAAAAAATATTGCTTTCATTCTAAATTTGCCAGCGGTGTGAATAACTTTTGAATTAACTGTACATTTAGCAACATGTCTGATGCAATGAGTGTACAACTACAGAATACACAGCGTACATTTCCCTCTGTATGCATTGTGTTTTTTGTTGGTGTTAGAATTAATGCATTCAGACTTGTTTCCGCATCATTCTAGATTTGTATTTATTTGCCCCCGGCTCTGGCAAAACATGTGAATCAATTCCATCAAAGCAGCTGATAATATCCCCTATATCCCCACATACACCAACAAACAGAACAAGAGATTCTCCGAGGCCAAATTAATTGCTTCGCAAGGTGCTGTGATCCCCTCTCTAATTTGAGATGGTCGCCCCCTTAGGAGGAGGAATCAATACAGCCAGGCAGAGGAAAACAGCAGCACTACTTACTCACAGACTTCATGGGCTGGTTTTAAAGAGGGGAGTTTTATTGTTTCTGTAGGTTTACCAGACACGTAGTCATATGTTCTAGTGGTGAGGCACATTCGCACTTACATACATCTGTTATGCAGTTGTTCCTTCACATTGTGATTTAATTAGGCCATATTTATGGAGGATAAATGCTGCTGCTGTGTTTCACAGCAAACTGCCTGGTACAGACAAATGACTGGCTAAACATGGTAAAAACTTCCGATAGTTTTGCTTCTCTTTGTTTAGTTATTAGTCTACTGTCATGATTTGCAGAAAAGGTGGTGAGGGAAACGCTGTGGATCCAAAATGATAATTTTATGATGAAGTCAGAAATACAAAGTCCAAAATCCAGGCAGCACAGGATGAGCGCAAGGCGAATGGCTCAATACTGGTAGCATGGGCGTAGGTTTGGGTAGGGACGGTAGGGACATGTCCCGACCAATATTCACGGG
>NW_006800274.1:548426-658969 GCF_000485575.1 Poecilia formosa
TTCATATTTTCTAAACATTATTTGTCATATTTGCATACATAAGGTTGAGAAATAATAAAAAAAAAATATGGGAAAATTAAAACCCATTTTGTCCCTATTCTCAAGAATCACTGAAATACAAAGTCCAAAATCCAGGCAGCACAGGATGAGCGGAAGGCGAATGGCTCAATACTGATAGCAACTGGTAACTTGATAGACATCTGACAACAGGCTTGGCTTGACTTGACAAGGACCCAAGGAACACAAATGGGTTTAAAAAGACAGGGAGACAATCAGGGGAAACAAGTAACAGGTGCAACTAATCAATGGACAGACGGGACAACACAGAGACTCCATAGAGTAGCATCCCGATCCACACTCCAGTCCAGTAGATGGCGGTAATGCACATCAGTAAGTTGCTTGCCAACCGCCATAAAAAAAGAAGAAGAGACACATCGGAACACAGAAACCTAAACACAAAGAAAACCTCAAATCCTCACATCTACATTTAAAATGTTATCCAAAAAAAATGATGCTGTTTCTGGGCATAACAAGCAAAGGTGAGCAGATGATAAAAAGGTGATCAGGACGTGGTTTTAGATGTTTTCTTCTGTCCAGTGCATCTTTGTTTTTCTAATATGGAGTCAGTCTGCTCTGGTCTTACCTTCAAGGTGTGCATCTGAAACAGGCTCCAGTGATTCTGAGAAGTGCGTCAACACTGTCCGATCTCGAAACTTTTGGTACCAAATCATATAAAAGTTCTAAACAAGCAGAGCTGGTCAGAGTCAATGTGCAGATGGATGGAGATAAATAAAGGGCAATCATGTGTAAAAACCAGTGAAAGACTGCAAAGACCCCAAACATGGAGCCAAACATGGAATAGTTTTTATTGAAGTATATTTATCTGTTAAAGTCAAAGTAGAGAAACTGTGGCAAACTCGCAAGCTGCTACTTAGACACACTCACAAACCAAACTGACTGAGCTTGAGTTGTTTTACTAAGATATGGAAAAGATTTTTCTGTTTCTGGATCTAGGAGGGACGCACCTTAAATATCTGCAACTGTGTGTGTGTAGTGAACGATATTTCTACAAAGTCTGTAGCATAAGACTTGGGGGAACTACACATTCATGCTACGATTTTCAGGTTTTTATTTGCAAAAACAAATAATTAAACTGAGCATCATTCTCTTTCATCCTCACAGGTGTAAGTCAGTGTTTACTGACATGCTGTCAAAGTCAATAACTTCTCAGATTTAGTGAGAAGTTGAAAACATGGACACAAAATGTCCTTTGGAGCATCATTACAGTGAACCAAAAGCATTACTTGACCACTTTATGAAATGATCTTCTCGGAGCAAGTTTCCACAATCCTGACCAAAAATTTTAAAACCAGTTGCAAAATGACAAGAATTCACATTTTTCACTGTTGGCTCTTAAGGAGGATCCAATGAGAGCTTCAAAATGCAAAACGAAGAAATGGGAGTGAAACCAAGCAAGAAAAAACGAGTAAGCAAATTAACGCAAGCAACAATTAAACTGAAATAGGTTGTCCATTGTCTGATCAGAGTCAAAGCAATGAAATATTGCAGTAGACAAAAAATCTCACAGCAGTAAAATATTGTAACAGGAGGATAATTAAATTAAACGCTGCAGAAAGTGAATCGTTTTGTAGATCTATCACTGACATATGTTGTCTTTTAAATGTTGCTTTTATGGGTATAAATGTGAAATTTAACATCAAGGAGCCCATCAGCCTCAAACTCTGTGACCTTTGGGAATTATGGTGCACTGCTCCATTTCACCCCTTTAGCTGTCGTCTTCCTGCTGCAAAGTGCGGCTCATTTGAGCAAGATAAGACAGCGGGGGGTTGCTCTAATGGCCAGATCGTTCAGCTAATTACATGCAGACTCAACTGAGACATGCATCTAAAACAAGATGTGCAAAAGTCGGATGGTGGAAAAAAAAAGAGGCAGAAGAATACAAAAGCATTTCCATTCATATGTTTTCTGATAGTGAGAGGATCTGCTTTCAGGTGGTAAACCCGATTCAAGTCACGGCAATCCGACTCAGAGGAACCTGAGCGCCATGTGACGAGTCTACACGAGTCTTGTCTTTCATGTTTTACTGATGAGAAGTGTCGTTAAAAATTGATGGGGCCTGATCTAGATCCGTCTTCTTTTTCAGGCTGGACGAGTCCTTTTTCTTTTTTTCTGTTTTGTTTTGCTTTTCGAGGCAGTTGCCGCTTGCTGAATTCAGAAAGCAGAAACTGGAGCACCACTGCGCATTGTGGGATCTCAGAGGAGCAGAGCAAATATCAGGAAACATGAAGCAGAGGAAGAAAATACAACCATGCAGCGTACAAGTTATGTACTCTACACACACACACACACACACATACCCACGCACACACACACACGCATGCAACACTGAAATGACAACTGGGAATAGCACCGCACTGCCACATTCAGGGAATTACAACCTCCACCGTGTGAGTAGAACAACCAGGGAACAAACACAGAGTAATTATATAATCAATCACACAGCAATTAGCTGAATGAAGCAAATTAAACTTTTATATAGCCAGCAGAGATTCTCGACTCAAAATGTGCGGCGCATAATGAGCGGCAGCAATTCAGCTCAAACAAAATATTTAATTCATGACAAGTGACAAAATAATGCTTGGAAATCATTCTTCAAAAGAGTCATTCTTCCTTTCTTTTTTTTTTTTATTTTCACTCGTGAAGTTTGATCCCTTGGAGTTGACGTGATAACCTTCACCGTGAGAAGATCCCCACGCTCGAGCACTTAACATTGCTGCCAGCGTGTAATTAATTCATTTGTGTTGTATGTAAAGCACAACGCCCGTTGTTTGCGCTCGTGTTCTGCTGAGGCAGTGAAAGCAGAAACGTGGAAAAGAAGAACCAGCAACGTAACGTAGATCAAACGAGACGCAAAAGCTTTGAAGACAAGTGAAGTATCTTCCTCCTCGGACCCTCCCTGGGCTTACAAATGTTCCTCTGAAGAAATAACTGAGTACTACAAACAAGTGAGTCATACGTTCACGTCCAGAAAAGAAATAAGACACTAAGTGATGCGTTGCTATGACTGCAGGCTGCATTAAGTGTCTGTATGAAATTTCTCGCGTCACAATGCGACTTTAATATTTTCACTCTTGGCAAAGCAGTGGGTGATTAGTTTATGGTCTTTGGTAGCAAGACAATTGTTTGTTGTTTTTTTAAAGACAAGTCCAAGACTCTGTATTACAACACTTCTCCTGTCATGTTGTTGAGTATCTGAAGCTTCAAAAATGAACATAAATGCAGAAACTTTGCAAAATACTCTGGCTGCCTGCCTACCTGAATTTGGGTGGCCAAACTACACAAACAAGGTGCTGCAATCAAAAGATGAGTTGATGGATTTTAGATCATTTATTTCGAGAGTGAAAGCAAGTGAATCTCTCTTCTTGCTTGCATGAGCATATCACAGAGATTCAAAAGAGTCAAGCTCAATATTACTTAATATTTGGGTTCATTCTACAGGTTTTTTTTTTCTTTTAGTGCAACAGACTGATTATGAGCTTCATGTTTGTTTTTCTGACCATATAAAGACTTTGTTGGCTTCCATTTATTTTGTCCCAAGACCAATAACCCCAAATACTTTCCAAACCTTAGAAATTGGGGGCCACGACCTGAACAAGTCTTCAATCGTCTGAATAAAAGGGACAGTAGAAGAAACGGTCCTAAATCAGCGATGAAAATGTGTTGTTTGGCCCATCTCTTCAACAGGATAAAGGAAACAAAATGTGAAACGCAGTGATTCGAGCCTCCAAACAAAAACATCAACGATTTGTCAGTAAGCGATAAATGTGCTAGTATTTCACTCACCCGTCAGTCAAAAAGCAATTCAGCATGAAACTCCCCCATGAGCCGGCTTATCGCTCGGCTGTCTGTCTTCCGGAGCGTCGTCTCAGTGATCACAAGGATCATTTTACTCACTTTTTAACAGTCGTCATAACTAAACCATCTTTTTTTTTTTTGTTAAACATGTTAAGGTTCCTTATTTTGACTATATTTCTTTTACGGTCTATTACTAATAAATAACTGAAGCACAGACAAACCTTCCTACATTTTAAACAGCCCGATGTGGAAAACAAGTCATTGCTCCTGCTGATGGTGCCTGTTTTAAAAAGATAAAAGCTTTTCTTTTTTTTTTATTTTTTTTTTTAAAGTTACTGATAAAGATATGATGTACTTCTGCTCTGCGACAGACTGGCGACCTGTCCAGGGTGTACCCCGCCTCTCGCCCGGAACGTGAGCTGGAGATAGGCACCAGCACCCCTCCCGACCCCACTGAGGGACAAGGGTGAAGGAAAATGGATGGATGGATGGATGGATGGATGGATGGATGTACTTCTGCTCAAAGAAGAAGAAACTGTATTAATTATTTTGTTCAGCCTAAATAAACTCAAAAGCTCACACGGTGTCCTGGTTTGCTTCTTTCTGGGCTCGGCCAGTTCCACTGATACCTGAGCAGAACCTGCACAGACTCGGTTCCTCGGCTTCGACAGCAAGAACTGTCAATGCAGCAATTTAGCAGCATCGATCTCCTTACGTAAACACCGCTTTCCTCCTCTTAGCAGAATGGACTGTGCAGCAGTGCACATCTTCATTTATATGTGTTTAAACTGGCTGAGATGGCATGACTCTGCAGTCTCAGCCAGTGAAGTTCGTCCTGTACCTAACTAGGTTTCGGCTCTCGCGCCATTTCGGCTCTGACGTTAAACTCAGATTTGGGGCACGTGGCGTCGGCTCCGCTGTGTGAAATGACTAAAATCATAAACATCATCGGCGGTAAATGAGATAAGACGAATGTGATTATTAAAAAAAAAAAAAAAAACACGTTATCTTTCAGGGTTCCCTCTTGCTCCTTAAAAACTTTGCCTCAGAGTGTTGCCTATATACAGAAATCAGCTTTGAATTAGTGCATGGTTTATTTATTTAGTGCATACCTACATAATTGCATTGAGTCACGTGTAAATAAAAAGCAATGACTACTAAAAGCGTATTTGTTTGCAGCCGATCCAGCTGCAGTAGTGTCAGCTGGATCGGCTGCAAAGAAGTAAAATCAAAGTGAACTTTCTGAAACAATACAATTAAAAACTGTGCAGAAAAATAAAAACTTATATAAAAAGCCTCTCTGCACTTTCACCAACCCAAAACGTTCAAAATGTTCATCCAAGCTGTTTCGCCGTCGATAACTAGAGATGACGCTGAGGCCAGTGTGTGTTTTTTTTCTTCCCCTCTCTCCCAGTCGCTCTTTAATGTTATCTATTTCTGCACATCAAAGTGTCCGCCATCCCTCCCTGTCTCACTGACTTCCCCACGGTTTTCTGGCCCTGTGGCTTCAAAGAGCAGCTCGCCTTTTAAAATCCGGATCCGCGACGTCCACAGGATCACGGTCAAGCACCTCAACCTCGCCTCGACGCATTAAAGCAGATGCAAATGCAGCGGCGGAGTAGAGATGGGATGGAAAGGAGACAAGCTAACGAGGTAAAGCTGTCCTCCATGCTCATGAATTTTAATTTAAAGAATATATCTTACATCGCAACAAATCTTTCTCTTCGCGCCAGGCGTCGCGAGTCGCTCTCTTCTGCCATTCGGAAGGCGACTGACAGCTGGTTGATGCCGACTGCTGGTCCACCAGGTTCTCTATGTAAATTATCTTCAATGAGGTGCCATAATAAACCGACACCAGCCCTCAAAAGTTAATCACCCCTCAACTTTGCCTTCTGCCAAAACAGTTAGAGTGAGTGATGAGGATTAATACAACAAAATGAGACCAAGCGGCCGCAAGGGGAAGAGGGGTGAATACTAAGTGGCAGCAATGCCGCAAGGCTCTTCTTCCACCGAGGCAGCGGAGGGACTCTGGCGTCTCATATTTAGGCCTGAGTCTGGCTCCTTATTCAATCAGGCGAGGAATAAAATGGATCAAGAGCCTGTCATGCTTTCTGTGAGATCATCTAAAGCCCTTCAGATGCACCAACAGATAGACGAGGATTTTTGTTTGGGACTCCATTCCCCCCCTCCGCATGCAGGCAGCTTTTTCACGCCACACTTAGCGTAGCGTCTGCATGCAAGAGCAAACCCTCCAGTGAAAAACACTCCTCAGCTACTCTTCATTAGCTGTGACTTTAAAATGAGCTTTGTGTCAGTTTGAGTCTGCCGCGTGTTTTTCGGAGGAGCAAAACTGGATCAGTCTTCAATCAGACGCTAATACAGAGTGAAATACTTTTTTTTTTGAGAATCTGCCTTGAGATTAGGCCTCCTCAAACTTTTATGCACAAGAATTCAGAGCCACTGAATTGCTAAAACCTTACAAAACTCTGCTTGTTCTGCTCGAAGCAAAGATGTTGAAGACGATTCATTATAAATTTGTGTTAAAAATGTCATAACTCATCTGCTAAGTGCTGAAACCTGCCTATGTTTAATCTTGATGTCTTTATTTGCCCCTTCAAAAAAGCAACGGCTGTAGGTTTAATCCATGTTCTGGTTGACTTTAACTGTTTTATAGGAGCTGATTTAGAGATCGTTTGGTTAGACGTGTTTGCGTTCTCTCCTGGTACTCAACCTGTTCAGAGTTTACCTGCCTCTCACTTTTAGGACACAACGAATGTGCAGGTACAGGTAATGGATGGATGCTCCGTTTTATAAGATTTCGTCAGATTGTGTGACAATTTTAGTAGATGCTTTGTAGGCTCTGATGTTCCTGGTGTTTTTTTTTTATTCTCTCCTTATTTTCTTTCGTTAAATTTCACTTTGCCTATGACAATGAGTTTACCTCGATTCTGACTCAACTGCAGAAGGATTTTGTGTTTGCAGGAAGAAACTTGAAAGATTGCGTCTCCCTGCACATCCACAGTGAGTTGCTCACTAACTGTGGACGCATTTTACTTTTGAACTGTGCATTACCAGCTGCTTCCACAGCATTTTCTCTCTTTTTTCCCCTCATTTCGCTACCTATCCTGTGCTCCCAAACCTGATTCCATCTCCGCTTTGCAGCACGCATGACTTGAATGTGAATAGAAACACAACTCCTGCTTTTCAGGCAGCCTTTTTGGATGACACATTGTTTCATCATCAGCCACAGAACAAACCGTCGTTACTGGCCGTGGTTAAGAGGTGCTACATGTCACAATTTGAGCATTTCAGATCTGAATTGAAATGTGCCCAGTTTTTTTTTTAAATGCACAACATAAAACCGCTCCTCTATCTGGCCACAGCTGCTCCAGATGGATGTCATTTCATGCTGCGATCTACAAATACACTTCTCACCCTGACCTACATACACACAACGCTCAGTATTAAAAAAGTGGCACCTACCGCTGACATGATTAAACCGGTGCTGGCTTGAAAAGCCATATTTTTCTGGCTTCAGAAGAGAGGCTTCAGGCGTTTGTTGTTCTGATTTTCAGGTCTTTTTTTTTTTTTAATGGTTTTGTTTTAAGCAGGTTTGCAGTGTGCTTTAAAATAACTAAAATCCCTTTTCTTTCAAGTCAGGCTAAAACTGGATCCGAAGCTCATCCTGGCGCCAAAAATGGGAATGAGTCACTTGGGAGTCGAATGAGGAATGTTCTGATCTTATTGTCCTGATTTAAACCTGAACGATCAGCAGTCGCTTTTCCGGACTTTTAACAGCAGCGATGTTTGTAGGGAGCGGGGGGGGGGAAGCATGTTACGTCCATCTCCACCTGTTGATCTGTTCATGCTCCTTTCATCTTTGCCTGTTGCCATAGAAACCCACACTGAGTAACAGCGGAAACGACGGTGTAGAAAGTGGGCCTCGCGGTAGGAGGCCACCCCGGACATGTATCATCACTCTGTGCCCCCACCAGCCCCGTCACCGAGGAGGGAGGAAATGTTTCGGAGCATCTGACAGGGATCTGAAAAACAAGCCTACAAGACACGTGTTCAGATGGTGACAGGAAGGAAGCTGTGAGCTGACAGCACTTATAAAGGTTTTTATTATTATTATTATTATTATTATTATTGTTAAATGGAGCCAGGTCTAGATAAGAGCGGACAGGATGTGGCTAATAGGCAGGATGAAGTTATTTGAGCTGAAGCACTAAGAGGCTGACATTATTTTCCAAACTGTGTTTCTGTTACAAGAGACGGAAAAATTAGGACTATATATATATATATATATAAGAGCATCTAAGTGGTAATCAATGACACCAGTGGGGGGCAGATAAACCGATTCCAACGCTGTGGCAGTGAGCTTAAAGCGTGTAATTACAGGCTCAGCGCTAAGTTAAGAGTCTGAGGAAAGAGGAAGTCGGACTTTAGTTCAAATAGAAATTTACATAATAGGTATCTCTTCAATTGCAACTATTATAAAAGCGACATATTGCCAATAAATTTAACAACATCACGGATACAATATAAGACAACAATTTGGGAAAATTACATATTTAAATGTGTATTTTAAGTATCAAAAACAAACTGGACGTAGCACAACGTTCACTAAAGGTAAGAAATCTGAAAAACTGAGCAGAATATATCAAAAATATTGAAGGTTGTTCGTCATCAGTCATCAGATTTGGCCCATCTCTTCAGATCCTGATGACTTTCACTGAATAGTCAGTGAATGTTGATTTGCAATTTCACTATCATACACATGCCTACCCATGTGAAGCATGCAGGAAACCACTTGAAATCTGACCACTGCCACAAGTTGAATACAAGGCATCGCCTCTGATTTGGAGAAGATACAGTCACTTAATATCAACTTCGACATCAAAGAAAGGCAGAAAACAATCAGAACTTCACCCTGTTCTTGTCTTTTCATTCAATGCTGGCTCATTCTTGTACATTTTGGGTTTTGAAAAGCAATCAGCGATCCATCTATAGAAACCTTCCAGCTCAAAGACCAACCCAGCCGTTAATGGGAGCTTATTTCAGTGTGCAACACCCAGTTGGTTAAAGCCCTTCACGCTGTGTTTGTCTGCAGGACTTCTTTGGATTAATCTGTTATTTACTATCAGCAACTGAGACGTGATGTTTACGATGCGCACAAGGACGTGCATACATCACGCCACGCTGCCTTGCATCCCAGCTGGCCTCTATTAAGGAGCATATTGTCAAATAAAGCTGGCTGCTGACTTACGAGTGTCTGGTGGGAGGACAATCGTGCATCTGTTACCGAGTCGATGTCATTAAGAAGGAACGGGAGACGACGACTTGACTCAGCCCCCACGATCTACAATTTGAATCAGAGCTCTGAACTGTGTTTTTTTTTCTCTGTCAAATAATACATTACCTATTGAAGAGTCATCTATACACATGTTGAGCCGACTGTTTCAAAGTAATGTTATTGGTTTGCTTTAACGAAAAACCTAAGGCAAGAAAGAAGTGGGCTGACACCCCTCATTGTCAAATTATTTATTCTCCTTGACACTGTTCTCATCTCGGCCGGGTTCTCAGGAGGAATGATGCTATTTTCCGTCTGTTTTGCTCGAGCCGAGACAGAGCTAAGTGACATATCTGTCAAACTCTCACCATCTGCAGCTGACAGTTGCCAGAAGCTGTTAACTTATTGTTGTTGTTTTTTCTTTTTTTTTCACAGT
Organism: Poecilia formosa; assembly: GCF_000485575.1. Lineage (NCBI taxonomy): Eukaryota > Metazoa > Chordata > Actinopteri > Cyprinodontiformes > Poeciliidae > Poecilia > Poecilia formosa. The sequence goes on from NW_006800274.1 coordinate 558,032, forward strand.
GATTGAATCAGACATCGGCACTGATCTCAAACGCCTGTTTTCTGTACTCAACCTTTCATGTTCGCCAAACACTTAAATTCAGACATTCGCATGACGATGACACCAATCATCATAAGGATGCTGCGAGAAGATTAGGCATCAGAAGTTATCGGCATAGCCATCAGCCGCGGAGTTAATGACGAACCAACTTGCTTCATACATTAAACATTGTAATGAGAGCGGACAGGAATAAAGACTGTAAATAAGCTCCACTGAAGGAAACGTTGCAGGCTGGTTTCTCCTCGACTCCAGACAAATGAAAGAGTCTGTGGTGGAGAGGTTGGAGCTCCGTTTGCGCTCAGAGCTGCAGATCTGTCAGCAGCAAATTATCAGTCTGTTAAAAGCAGCAAACGAAGCATGATCGCAGTCTAACTGATTTGTATCATTTATGAGTTTTCATGGTGAAAAAACGTTTTTGGTGAATAAGTTACATAAAACTGGGAGGTGTTTTTAGGTGATTTATTAATGTTGTTAAGTGAACAGTGAGATTTGTCCCGATTCCTGGGATTTTACGTTGCATGTGTTTTCATCCTCTGCCCAGATTTTGTTTATTTCTTAAAGCAGGTATTGGTTTCATTATTGCTGCCTTTGTGCTGCTTCTGTCCAGTCTCAAGGGATTTTTTTTAATTTTTTTTTTTGCCTTGTTGGAAAACTAGCTGCTTCTTTTGTGCCTTTTACTGGTTTTGTTCCCCGTTCCTCTTCGGTCCAGTTGTTCATATTTTACTTTGTGCCTGTTTTATCTGTGTTAAAATCTAGGCTTGGCGTATTTCTAGTGTTAGCTCAGATTATAACAAGCAATAATATCACAGAGGAGAGAATGTGGAGTTTTTATGTTGTTTTTATAAGTTTGAACTGCCTGGCTGCAAAACAAACTCCCCCTCCTTGGCGGACAACAAAGATACTGAACTGAACTGAGTTACTGTGGCGATGCACATGATACAAAGCTGTACATGATAATGTCAGCAGGCGACTATGAATCCATTCAAGCGCTGAGCAGAAGCACAGAACAAATTAACGTGTCATCCACACACTTCAGTGCTTCTGCTCAGCCATAACTTTCTCAAACAAAACTGAAGAAATTTTTGGACGAGAGCGATGAAGAGTCAACGCTCAGCTTCAGTAATCACAGATAGAAACAAGCCCGAAAAACACTGCGTGTAGTGATGGACTCAGATCTGAACATACAGACTCATATAAAGACAGTTATAAAGTCAGACTTCTATCTCCTGAAGAACATTTCCAGGATTAAAGGACTAATGTCCAAAGAGAAACTCATTCATGTGTTTATCTGCAGCTGACCCAGAACGCTGCTCCTCCTGCTCTCACTAAAACCAGGAAGATGGAGCACATAACCCCAGTTTGAAAGTCTTTACACTCGCTTCCTGTAGCTCAGAAAATAGATTTCAGTGTACTTCTGTTAGTTTATAAATCACTAAATGCGTTGTGTCTATATCTTGTAAAACACTTTGAATTGCCTCGCTGTGCTGCGAGCTCTACAAATAACCTTGACGATGATGATGATTAATTCTCCCGACCTAGTTTTAGTTCATACCAGTTTATATTGACAATAAGAACAGTGCGATAAATCTGTTTCTGTCTTCCAATAATCACATTAGAAAACTATTTCCTGTAAATTTGGCTCTTCTTTGAAGTTTATTTGTATAAATAACAGTGTCATTGGGTGCAATGCCCAGGGTTTCCATGCCTCTCGCCCAATGACCACTGGAAACAGGCACCACCCTCCCTGTAATGGTGTTACAGGGAGAGTGGTGCCTTTTTATAGGATAAGTGGTAGATCACGGATGAATCGTCTCATTGGGGATTAAATAAAAGACAAGCACGGTTTCCATCACAGCAAGTACTGCAGCACTGTGATATCACTAATTTTTACACTGAACTACATACAAACCTATGGTTCTATCGGAGAAGCTGTACTGTCGCAATCTGAAAAGGTCTTAAAAAATAGTGGAAACGACTCAAATCCATTCAAAGATACGTTGGTCTGAGTATAAAGCCTGAAAAAAACGGATATAGGCTAAAGAGGAACGAACAGATTTCTACGAGTGTTTTCAATTTCTAAGGAATACAGTAAAAGTAGAAACCAAAGGCAGTTGCTGCCTTTTAAGCCGGCGTTTGCTGTTTCTAACCCCTCACTCCGGCCTCTCATCTGCCGTTCTGCCTCCCCTGATCAAAGGCCCAGGTGATGTGTGAAATGGAAATGGCCGGCGAGTTTGGCCAAAAACTCCCCTGTTCAAAGACAACAAAGTCCGCCTCGAAACACAGGGAGACATTAACATGACCGGCGGTGATAACAGCTCAAAGCGGGTTCACTCTGCTGACGGGTAGCTGCTAAATTAAAGCCATCGGCAGGGGTTATAAACAGAGCTGTAATATTGCCGCATTTATCAAACCATCTGCTCCACATGGAGGAGTGTGTTTTCCTTTGTGATTTGTGCAGCTTTGGCTGCTGTTTGTCAGCTTTTTATGCATTGATTTTAGGAGGAAAATCTTCACCTTTTACACATTTTGTCGTTTTTTTTCTCTTTACGGCCAATGCCAGCGATGCATACAAGAAATCTTCAGGAATTCACCTTAATATGTATCGTAACCCGGCTACCTCCAAGACGCCCGCTGAACACCTTTGAAATGGTATCATTTCGAAAACAAAAGCTTTGCTCCAATTTCAAACACAAATTAGGACGTAATTATTAAGAAGGAAGAAAATGACTTTCCACATTTTTAGAAAGAGGAATCTGAGCGTAACATGTTCCAGTATTCAGTCTCCTTAATATGTTTCCGCATAGATTTAACTAAAACCACACACGCCCCTGGGCTTCTGACTCACAGGCTTTGTATATCAAACAGAGCAAAGGCTTGGATGAGCTCTGAGCTCTGCTTAATTGGATGTAGCTCAGGCTGCATCTGCTGCCGAGGAGAAGATGGTCGTGGGAGAAAAAAAAAAAAGTTGACCACCACATACACAAGCGTACGTTTTCCGACAGCCACGACGGGCTTCGGGACACGGCTTTGTTTATTCTGTGAGTGCTGTCAGCAGAGGGACTTTCTTTAATGAGATGTGTGTACTGGAGCCTCGTTACACACGTTCTCTCTTTGGGAGAGAAGGTCTTCTTCATGTCACTGCGGTCTAATTAACGCTTCTTGTTCAAAACAGCTACAGTGTGTGAGTAAAATAATCTTTGGTGAAAAGTTTCGCGCTGCATTATAACTCACACACTTGTGAAAACTGAAAAAAAAAAACAACAACTCTGAAATATGGACTTGTTCCTAATCAAGTCCATATTGATTAGGAACAATATGGACTTGATTAGGACTTTAGTCCTGATACAGAAAAGAGAGACAGGAACTTTGGGGGAGAATAAATGTTTTTGGTTTAACTTGGATCATTTCTGCCAACATTCACTTCACGGTGAAGGAGAAAGAATCTGATTCTTTGATAGTGATGAGGCAGATATTATTACAATACACTTTAGCAGAACTTAAAAGAAAAGAGCTAACTTTTAGTTTTAACCAATGACAGATACCATGTGTCATGTACCAAAAAAGCAAAATCCAGCCAATCTGTGATCTTTTGAAAACTGGGATGGAAGCACCTCTTGGAATAGATGGAAGATTATAAGAAAAGTAATAATTTGCTCAAATGGAGAGAAAGGTAACTATCTCAAGATCATCATCGTCTTTATGAGACTCTTATGAAGATTATGCTCAACAGTGCTTTCAGTCAGAGGCTTCTTCAGACTCTGTCACGACCCTTTGGTGTTTATTATTATATTCTGTTACTTTCTTCGGGTTCATAACGGCCATGTCAGTCCATTCCTTTGCGTTTAGCTTCTTAGTTTATTCTTGTGTTCCTTGCACATTTGAATCTATCTTTTTAGATTATTGTCAGGCCTGTTCTCTATTAGTTTGTGGATCTGTAGATCTGTATCAAGTGTTAGTCTCCTCCCTCAGTTTTCCTGCCTCCTTCCTGCCGTGGCTGTGCCGCATTTCCTTTCGTTAGGTCAGCTGGATCCTTTGTCACTTTTCTTCCTTGCCTCGGTATTCAAGCTCCTGTTTTTCATTATTCATAGCTGGATTCTTCCGTTCCACTGCCTGTTTCCATGTCCATGTTCATGCTATCTTAATCGTGGTTCAAGCTCTGCAAGTTTTCTTTTTTCGCTAAGCCTTCAGAATGTCTTTCGCTAGTGACTTTCTGCATCTGTGTCCTGCTGCAACTGCACACAGAAGATCCACTAAAATACCGGCCGCTACCAACCTACCAATCCTACCACTCTCTTTGAAGAAACATGGATAATATAGATTTAATTTCTCTTTTGGATTAATAAAATATTTCTGAACTGATCTGGTTTGGATTTGAAGTTGTAACTCAACCTTGCAGTGTCAGCAGATTTAAAAATTATTTAGATATATTTTACTACAATTCCAGTCTTACCGATAATTGCAACCAAAAACCAAAAAGATGGCTTTGATATAGAAACAAACTTTTTTTTTTTTTAATTGGGCAGGTCTTTGCAGTTCAGGTCAACACTTTTAAAGGTTACATCTTCCAGCACCATTGACTCGAAGATGAGGGTGGCAGCCTCCAAAACACATCGAGGCGTCATGGAAGTGATGCTCTTTACCTCCACACTCACACACATCTGGTGTGGATAGGAGTGTGTCACTGCTTAGCTGCTTTATCTGTTTCTGTGGATGTTCTGAGCCCTCAACGAAACCCTCCAGTGGCAAAAACGACAGAAAACGTCAAAACAGAGCGGAGGGGAAAAAAAGAAGAAAAAAAAACCTTTTTGTTATGCAGCGTGAAATATAGGCAGTGGATTTCTTTGTCACATCATCCCACTCATGGTTCGTAAGAGTTCTGTGAAAGACAGAAAAAAACAAAAAACAGACTCAAACATCAGCTGCACGGCAACATAAAAGTGCTGAAAAATGCACATCAGATGTTGCATTAAAAGATTAATGATTGAAGCACCGGAGTCTCACGGTGGGATCGTGACTGCTTAAATCTGTTCTACCCAAGCAATAATGGATTCAGCGGCATGTCATTGAGTGTTAATTAACTCCGTGAACATGGCGATTAAGACGGAGACGTTATGCAGCACAAAACTGAAGCGAAACTTTCACTATCGGCTTTTATTTAGAGCAACTCAGCATTATAAAATGTGCTAAAGACTTTTAGTTATAATGTATTCAAAGTAGAGACTCCACGGTAATTGGTGAGTGTGTAAGAAACTGGTAGGCAGATTTTGTTACCTTGGGGAGAAAAGCCAAGCAAGCATTTTATGTTTGAGTCTTTTTCTTCTCTTTTATTAATTTTAAGTTTATCCAACCATATGCACGCTGTATCGCTCACTGAGAGAGAGAGAGCAAATCTGTTTTTACACAAAACTGCAAAAGATAAAAATAAAAGAAACATCCAAAAAAAAAAATCAAAGCGAGAAGCATTATGGCTCATTAAAGATTCATCAGGACTTCAAAATCAGTCAAGCTCTGGCTAAATTTAGTTGGTCGCCTGTAGATCAAATAATTTAATATGGGTGATGTTATTTTGACTACCTATTTGTTTTGTCTGTTTTTTCAAAGGTTAATCAAACTCCTCCTTCAGGCGTGTTCAGCTGAACATAGTTGTTGCAAAATATTTGGGCAAACTGCAAAATTTCAACAACAAGAAAATAAAACATATGGAGGAGGTTTGTGAAGAAGAGCAGGGTTGAGAGAAATTGCCTGACTTCATAATAAAAGACCTTTAATGACCATTTTGAGCCAAGTTGTTATAAAACCCTTATGGTCCGGTTTATGCATCCCATAAAGGCCATTTTCAGCTCCCAAGGACGTCTCCTGCTGCATCGCTCGCTTCTGCTGGAAGCAAGGCAGACAGATCTATAATCAGCCCAATTCTGCCCATTAACTTCACCATGCGTGCGCCTGGAGCTCAGCCCGTACCATCACCATCGTCCCAATCAACAACAAAGGGAGGAGGGAAGAAAAATGTACATTCTTTCTAAGTCAGAAAGACAAAAAAAAAAACCAATGTTGACCTAGTATAGTATGAGTTTAGACTTCGTGCACTGCCACTCTACTGGTGAATCAGTAGCTATTTAAGCTAATACAAACTGAATACACTTTTTAAATCATCTAATGAAAAAGAAATCAAACCGGTTAAAGTTCTGAAGACGATCATCATCTGCGTCGGCTTCGTAGCATCTGCCGTTGCTTTAGGGTCATTAGAGTTGAAAGACAGCAGGATCTTTGTGAAAGCCCATTAATTACCCTGCTGTGTTTTCATAGTCGGTGTAATTTTGTTTCAGCCAAAAACATAAAAGAACACAGGTCAGTAAAATTAAGTAGCTCTTATATGAGGCTGATTCAGTGAAACGAGGTAATGGAAAAGAAAATTTGCCTTAAAAATCTATCAAGATTATCAGAAAGATCCTAAAGCGTCCCAACTCATCACAGAAGCTGATGTGTTCAGGAAGGATTATACTCCTGTGGCCAAACTACCATTTTCAGTGCATTCAGTCAGAACAGAAAAAAAAAAAAATGCTTCCCTAAATGTAGATTCGGTTCTTCTGCCAAGATCTGCTGCTTACATAAACCTGAGTGGCTTAAACCCAGCAAGAGCCTTTTGTTGTAGAACAAATTGCTGTTTCGTATGGCAGCAACTTCACTGTGCAGCAGAATGAAACAACCAAATCCATCAGGGGAGCACAACAGGCCCTTCAATAATGAATAACTGAGAGGCTGAGGAGCTAATAATGCAGAGAAAGGCCAGTGGCAGTCAGTTCCAACCGGACAGCTCAGGGGATGCCGTCCAGAAAACGGTGCCGGCGGTTATTAAAAAAGCAGCGAGTTTAACAAAGGGAGTGGGTTTGTTTTCCCTCCTGGTGCTCAGCGGCGGGGTCTGCATGCGGCTGCTTTGATGATTTCTGCAGCGTGAAGCCCAGGCAGGAAGGGAAGTCACAAAGCCGGGACGGCAGCCAGAAAAGTTTAATAACGCTGCAAAGTTTCCTGAAACCTGCAGACTTTTTCATCTTCATTTTCAATATTTGCTCAGGATCACATCCTCCTGTTTGACACAAATCAGCACACAACCCCACCCCCAACGATTTCTCCTCCTCTCATGGAGCAAATGTGTTTCTGGAGAGAGCAGAGCGATTCAAACTCAGGTCGGCTACTAAACCCCAACTGACTGCCGCTCCAGTTTCCATGGTGAAGAGATGGACCGAAAAGTGGAGCGAGACAAAAATCGATGAATCCCCTAAGTCCCGACTCAGTGCTTGTGCCAGACCTGAGCTTCAGTGGCGCATGAGGGGGCATTAAGCTAGAGTGGTGTTGTTATTTATGCAGCAGGAGAGAAATGTTCGCGTCCAGCTCGAGCGCTGATGGCTGCTCTCTGTTGAGGCTCTCTTTAAAGTATTCCCATGGTGCACACGGTGTCCAGTGTGACCTCAGGCCAGGACGTCACTGTCCTCAGAAGTTTTATTAAAGCAGGCTGCAGAGGTAAACAGCTCTATTCTGAGAAGCGGTAAGACACGAAGACCCTCCAGCAAACTGTTTTAGTTGTACAAGCGAACCACACACAAAGAACACACACACACACATTGCTGCTGACATGTCGCCGTTCACTCGTCACTGGTAGGAATTTCATCTTGGTTTTATGTCCCAAAGAAGCGTTTGAAACACTTTATCAGTGGCGTGGAATGATTATGAAACAAACTAATTAATAATAAACATTGTTTTAATGCGCAATTTTAAAATTATTGTGGATTTTCTTCATTCCACTCCAGATCAAAATTACACATTCAGGCTCAAATATGTGCATTCGCCTGCATTAATATTTACTAGATTTCCCGAGACATGCTAAGCTTGAAGAGGACCAAACAGCAACCAGAAGGGTAACAAGGATGATTACTTATTGAAAAAAGAACAAAACTTCCCGACTGGAGGCACAAAGGGAGAGCCAAAGAGAGTGAAATGGAGACAGAGGGAAAATAACTGGCATGGAAGGAGGACTTGAGAACAAGAGGATCTGACAAGGGATGACTGAGACAGAGAAGCTTATAAATCCTGACAAGGGAGACCAGTGCATAAAAAAAAAAAAATAAAATGTACAGACACAAGCTTCTGGCCATTAAGGTAATGCTAATGCTGCTGCTTCAGCCTATTCCAATCTTTTTTTTTTCTTTTTTTTTTATGTGTGGTTCTGTTAAAAAGCCCAGATGTGTCCATCCAGCTCACCCACAGAGGGAAGAAAATTGGTAAGCATTTTAAGGACCAGCTCAAAAAAAAAAAAAGATAAAGTATAGACCTGCCATGCTGTGGAAAGCACAAAAATACAAAATCTGCCGTCGACACTGAAGTTAGTGTAAAACGAACAGAGGGGGACGGGTGCTGACCAAAAATAATCCGCTGCTTTACAACTGACACAGCCGAGCTTGAGTAAAATTTGCATCTGCACATATGGACAGACCGCATGGATTATTTTATAAAGATTGAGCTTCAGGGATACAATTATAACAAATTTGCTAGAACAGTGGTCTGTAACCTGCAGCTTGGGAGCTGTAAGTGGCTTTTGGACCTTCTACAATGACTCGTAATAAGTTTGGCTAAAAATTTAAAAGAACCAGACAATGATTTTAAATATAGATATATAACAACAAAAGCAGGTTTTTAACTCTCTTCACAAGGAGAAAAAGTTAAAATGCTTTTAGATTTGCTTTTTCTTTTCTTTTTTTCCGCAGTTTTCATATCACAGAAAAAATAAAATCCATCTTTTTTTATTTTTACTTTCATTTTAAATCCTGAAAGTAGATATAAAATGACAGTTCAGTTCTTTTCTTTAAGTATATATTTGTCTAAATGTATAAGTCGTATTTTTTCAAAATGTCATGTCAAATTTTGGATTTGCCTGTCCTGAGAGCAAAATGCCAGGTGCCAAGCCTTTCAAAACTAAGAACATCATATGAACCGTGAAGCATGGTGATGGTAGCGTCATGCTGAGGGGTTTTGTTTGTTTGTTTATTTGTTTGTTTGTTTGTTTGTTTTTGCCAGTGGTAGAAAGAAGAACCAAGCTCTTAAATTTTAGCAGAGACCAACAGATTGATGACCAAAACTTTCCAGCAGGACAGTGAGGTATTTTAATCAGTAGGAATAAACCATGTTTGAGTCTATCTGTAAAATTTTGACCAGAAAAAAAAAAGAAATCAAGTCTGTGTATGCAAACGTAAAGAAGAGAGCTCAAGCAGAGGAGGGGGGGGAGGGTTTCATCTGCCACCTGTTGGATGATTCTGCTAAAACCCAGTCACCTTGGCTTCTCCCTCCCCTCTGCTGCAGCAGCCTCATTTATTCCCCTCCTTGCTGCTGGCGGATGCTCTCGCTCACCCCAGCCCAGCATGACTCAGAAGCCCGGCGCTGTAGTGACGCTCAGCCAAACTCTCTAAAAGCCCCGAGTAAAGCTCACGCAGTCGGGGGAGCAATGGAGCGGGCTTTATGAGAACGTCGATGAGGCGCTAAATCAGAATAAAAGAGGTCTGCATCGGAGCTTCGCAGCGCCCTTGAACATATAGGAAAGCTAAGACAAATATGAGACCTGATTCACGGTGTCACTGTGCAACAGAGTAACAGAGCCTCATTTCAGGGTGTTTTGATGAAAAACTGAAGGCCATTAATATAATGCAGCATTTGTTTTTGCATTATATACGCTTATTGATTAACACCAATAAGACTTGGCCTGTTTGGCACTCCTGATCTTTTTCTAGCAGGGCAGCATTTAATCTAAATCACGACTGTCCAGCCGGAAATCGATAGATGCACTTCAGAGGCGGCCCTTTGGCCTCGACGTCTGCTCCTCAAAGAGTTATTACATTCATGCATGCATGATTTATCTGACGTAACTTTGTGCAACCGTAAACATAAAGCCTCTTACAGAAGGCATTGACTCCTCAATAGGTTCTAGTTTGCCAAACATCCTGTAATATTTTCTCTCTGAAACACACACACACACACACACACACACACATGTTTGCGTGGCTATCTTTGTGGGGACTTTCCATTGACTTCCATTCATTTCTACAGCCTAAACCTTACCTTTACCCTTTTTCTAACCCTAACCATCACATACCTAACCCTAACCAAAACTCAATTCATACCTTAGCCCTAAATCTGACCCCTGACCCAAAAACAGGGTTTCCCCTTGTGGGGACCAGGCTCCGGTCCCCACAAGGAGCAATTGGTCCCCACAACGTAGTATATGTCAGGAAAATCGTCCCCACAAGGTATTACAAACAAACGCGCGCGCGCACACACGCACACACACACTGTTTCCCTTTTGCATCTTTCTGCTGCTGCTCTTCCTCCCTGTTTCCACAGCAACGCGGCACTCGACTCCATGTCTCAATGACCACACATGCTCCCACGGAAAAGAAAAAAAAAGAAAAAGAAAGAAAAAAAACACTTGCAAACAGCAGGACGTGTGTAACAATCTACTGCGTGGCACGTAGGCAGCTCAAAGCGGAGAGGAAGAGCTTAGCGGCTTCATACCTCACAGTTGTGTCCAGTGAAGCCCTGGCTGCAGGTGCATGTGTACTCCCAGCTGCTCTCCAGCCTGAGCGGAGGCAGGAGGGCAAGACAGAGCCCCCCGTTGAGGCAGGGCCGGCCTTCGCAGGGGTCCGGGCGAGGTGTGGGTTGGGTCGGGCTGGGCTCGGCCGGCGAGGGGGTGTCCGGAGCCAGCTGGAAAGGAGAGGGGACACCCTGGACACCTCTGCCCGGCAGCAGCAGGAGGAGAAGCAGGGGGAAGGTGAGCTTCCAAGCAGCCTGGACGCGACGGCAGGAGGCAACTGCCGTCACGCTGGAAACACACATCCGCATCCCGATCCTCTTACTGTTTTCTTTGTGTGTGTGTGTGTGTGTGTTTGTGTTCTTGAGAGGTTCTGTTAGTGCTCAGCTGCAACTGAGAGGCGTGTGAGTGAGAGAGGGAGAGAGAGGAGAGTGAGGAAGAGGAGGAGGCTGCTGTTGATCCTCAGCTGTGTGCAGGAAGAATGACCTGCTGCTGGTGCCAGGGCTGAGGAAGGAAAAAGTAGGGATGCGGGAGGAGAAGGAAAAATAGGCTATTGGCTCTTGTCTCTGTGTGAGTCACAGTGACGATGATCACTGACGACACTCCAGCACCCTCCTACATCCCCCTCCTCCCCTTCCCCACGATCACCTTCACGCACACTCCTCCCTCCCTTGTCTTTCACACACACTCTTTGCGCCGAGTACCTCCTCCTCATTTGGAGTCTGATCATTCATGACTTCGAAAAGGCTGGGCTGAGAAAGAAAAGACGGAGAAAGCCAGGAAAACAGAGACACGGCGGAGATAAACTTCAGCTGCACCACGACTTCAGCTGGTTTCCAGCTTATCGGCTTTAATTACAAGGTACTCAGTACAGAAAGACAAGACAAAAACCATTTACAACCAGCCTTTTCTCGTTTCTAGTTTCACTAGCTGCACCTATGCCTGGTTACTGCCAGAGTTGTTGAACCACAGAACCTGACAAGAGGTAGCAGGCCAAAACCTCTAAAAGAGAAACACATCGAGCTCCGATCGTGTCCAAGACCAGAATAGAAACAATTGATTGTCTGTAAAGGGTTAAAAAAAAAAAAAAAGCCCACAACCAGCTAAAATTTACTCCAAGAAAAGTCCAGTGAATCAACTCGGAGGTCACAAAAGAACCCAACCCGACATCTCTGAAGATCTCAATTAAGGTCAGAGGTTACGCTTCAAAAATAACAAAGACACTCAACAGAAACGACGTCCGTGGGAAAGTTCGAAGGTGAAAACTCTGCTGACCAAAGCGAACACAAAGTGGTGTCCAAATAAAACAAGATTCGGTTGACGTAAAAGTGAAACGTCCTGGAAGGTCCAGGGATAGCAACAATTTTGAGAACAAACCCCAAAATATTCTCCACAAAGACAATGCCAAAACAATTTTAGAGCATTTTTTTTTTTTTTTTACTGACCTAAAATTAAAAGTAGTGTAATGTACCTGTAGATCTGACACAAAAACAGTGCTGCCTTGTTAAAAGGAAAAGGGAAACAGTTTCCTAGTTTTGTTTTTGGTCTAGAAAAAAAAAAAGTCTACTCTAAGGATGAAGAGCAGGATTTGGGTCATTCTTTCCTTAAAGACCTTGCTGTAGTTTGCCAGGTTTCATGAATCTGTGAGCCTCAGACTGCTTCTCAATGAGTAATCTGGAAATTTGTGGCCGTGCTTACTATTAAATTAAAAATAGCTGGAAGCATATTTAATAAAAGATAAATACTGAACATCTCAAACAATCTTACTTTAATTTTGTTTTCTTTGACATCTTCATATGAATCAATCACCAGAGTTGTCGTCTAAATTTATACTACTTTTGAATAATATAAAGTAGAAGGTGCATAATAACATAATAGGAGGGGAGAAATCTACCTTGGGTTTCACTTTGGACAACTCTGCTCTTAAAAGAACTGGATAAAATATTTCTCAGCGACTGCCAAGTCACAGGGGATTGAATCTTTTCCTTTTGTGAATTCGTACTGGCTGCCCAGTAGGTGGCGGTATATAGGGTGAAAGTCGATCAAAGCCAGTGAAATGATCTGTATGGTAACAGGAATAAAATCAACATCCAAAGCTATACAAGACAACAAATAAAATAAAAAAGATTAAAAAAAAAAGATATTCCCTGCAGCGGCCATTAAACACAACAGCTTCACATCATGAGTAACTTGGGAACGGATGTAGGAATCCGTTTTTTTTCCATTGTCCTCATTCAGACATTCAGGCTCCGTCAGAGTGGATGGAGAGTCAGTGTGAAGCTATTATTAGCTCCCTCCTGAGATGCTTCACCCTGTTCAGGACCAAACTCCAACTGGGACACTTTCACTCTTACTGGTGCTGCTCCGTTTACGTTCCGATACCAGAAGACACAAATCTTTAACCTTCCAGTGGATTCGTATCAAACCGTAGGAACGTCTCCGTGAATAAAAGGTGAGGATCCAGGTGTGAGCGAGTATGGAGTTTTGTATGGAAGGAAACTTGATTCATATACATTTTAAATAAAACATTAGAAGGTGCTCAACAAGAACCTGCAGGTCGAAAACAAACTATGTCGAGCATTTTTTATTTTATTTTTGAATGCTGCGAGTCAATATCTTGATTCAATCTGCTGGATTAAAAAACTTTTAGAGCCAGTTTGAATAAGGAGCAGAGCTCCTTCAGGATGTGGCGGAACATCATAGATGTTCAGAGTCTGTATGAGGAACGTTTCCAACTAATTACTGAATCTATGCCACAAATGCTTAAGGTGGTTCAGAGTAAAAAAAAAAAAAAAAAAAGTCTGTATGAGGAACGTTTCCAACTAATTACTGAATCTATGCCACAAATGCTTAAGGTGGTTCAGAGTAAAAAAAAAAAAAAAAAAAGTCAAATCCAACAACAACATGGTGTACCTTGTAAAGTTACAGTTCAGGTCAGATGGGAAATGATTATAAAATTACATATCTGTGCTTTTTTTCACAGGTTTCGCAGCTCATACATTTAGTTGAAGCTGAAGGAAAAAAATGTCTGGCTTGTTAAAGGTTGCTGACTCCTGGATTAGGACAATGCAAAGCATGTGGTCTGATAAAACAGTAAGAGTACAAGTAAAATAATTAAGTTGATAAAAATACCCAGGGAATAAGGACTTATTATGGTTTAATATTGCTTATTTCAACACCCACACACATATTGTGTAAGATTTAATCACAGCCTAAGCCTTTTGTTGTTTGAGCTCAGGGTTTTAGGACACAGCGGTCGGAAAAAGTCCAAACCTGTAACAAGCAGCTGTTAATAAACCCTGCCAACACAAAACACGAACAGATAAAAACCACAAGATTAAAAAGCTCAATATTTGCCCGTTTTAAAAGTGAAACTTTATAAAGATCGATATATTTCCAAGCCTTTATTTCTTGTAAAGCTCAGGAAACCTTTGCAGGTATTTTGAGTTAATAGTCTCCATTTCAAGACGGTTAACATTTTCTGAGACATTACATTTTGTTTTTTCATTTTCTGTAAACCATTTTCAAAATCACATGAAATAAAGCCTTAATACATTTCACGTGCAATTAATCAACACAACATGAGTTTCACTTTCTGAAATGCGTGGCAAAATTTACTGAACCTTAGGATTTTTCTTTTTTAAGATGCACCTGCCAGGGAAACAAATGAGGTAAAGAAATGAATTTGAGTAATAACTATTCAGTAGTAAAACAAACAGGGTGGGTAAGAAAAAAAAATCAAAACTATAAGCCAATGAGTCAAACAGTTACTTTATTTATGTTCAGGTAAAAACATGAACCTGATGCAAGTAAATTATTGCAGATCTTAGAAACCAGCACATGAACGATTGGGCCAGGAGAGCATACAGTGGCGCCCTCCCCTGGCCACAGACTGCAAGTGCACACCACGGTTTGTTCCAAGCCAGCAGTGCAAAGAAAAAAAAAATCAACTACAGCAAGAAAAAAAAAAAAAAGACAATATAGAAAATTAAAAAAACAAAAAAAGGTAAAGCAGACATTCTCACCTCAAACATGGTGTGAAACTGCATATATACTTTATTCCATAAATGAACTTGAAATGCTATCTGGCCAAGAAACGATAAAATGAGACCAGCCAATTAATTTTGTGCCCAGCTACATTTTGTGTTGAGGGTTGCTCAGAGCTTGGTCTACCAACGTCACCCTACACATCCAGTAGGGCCAAACAGAAAGACACTAACTCTATCAAAATAAGAGCAAAACAAATTTACCTGGTCAACACATGGGTTACAACTCTTCATTTAAGCTGAAACTCTATAATAAAGGAGGCCAGAACACAGTCCCAACTTGGGTAGATGGTGATTGGGGGGGCGGAGGGGGAGAAATAAAAATAAACAGATAATATGATCTTATCACTACCTGCATTCAACCAACGGCAACTCTCGTTTTCAACACTGGAAGCAAAGACACACAGAGGGGGAGGAAGCCGAACCAAAATGCAACACACAGACTGGGGGCCGATATAATACAGAACAAAATGCCAACATATGAACTGAGGGGGAGACATGAAAACAAAGAACTATTCTATCAAATGTGTAGAATGAGCAAAGTCTGCAAATTTGTCTGTACAAATGATCTTTGGAGCTAAAGTAAACCTAGCCTGCTCAATGAAATCGCCCTCCCCTTCCTCCCCTAACGCCCAGTAAGCCGTCCGCCACTCTGGAGAGGAGACATCCCTTTTTTTTCTCTCTTTTTTTTATTTATTTTTTTTTTAAATATCACATAGCAATGCAATTTAAAATGTCACCCAGATGTTTTCATCTTTTTAACACTACTGATATAGGTTTTATTCTCTCTTTTTTTTTTATATCTTATGTTCTGAGTCATGGAAACACACTTCCACTTTTTTGTTTTTATAATTGTTTTTTTGGAGAGACAAGGGGGCAGCAAATATATATTTAAAGTCTTAACTTTTTCTGCAAGCTGCTTTCTCTAACAACAAGGCTATCCCCGTAGCCTCGGTGTGTGAGATTACAAAACAAAACTTAAGGAAGTAATGATTTTTATCAGTTGCTGAAGAAGGCATTTGTATTTGAGAGGTGGCGAGATCAGGAAAGGTGGAACGACTGCTGGCCCTCGCGGGCAGCAATCAACAGTTTTTCTCGCATGATCTCTATGCTGGAGTAGTCAGGCAGCTTCAGGTAGTTGACGCAGGTCATGACTGAGGGCAGGAAGTCGTCGGGGTTCTCCGTCGACTCGAACGTCTTCCTCACAATTGTCAGAGGGGGGTTGAGGCTTCGGAAACCTGGCGATGACGACATCCACGTTAAATGTGAGGAAAATTACAGCGTGGGCTTGTTTAGCTAATACGTCTTTTTTTTTTTTTAATTTATTTTGTTATTCACCTCCGACAGGCAGCCTCGGGCTTCCAGTAACAAACTGGAGAAAGAGCCGCTGCTGTTCGGCATCGAAGCTGCTCAACACCTCGAACAGGAACCGGATGGCCCGGCTGTAGCAAGAACAAAGAACGTGCACGTTGAAGAAGAAGAAGAGAGTTATTCATATGCCTCTGGAAATTGTAGCTTCAATCAGGTGAAATGTGATGTACTGACTGATAATGTGCTCTGCTCATGTATTTATAGCCAATCAATTTTTCCAAAGTTTGTCACAGTGAAAACTTGCACAGTGGCATGGATGGCCCTCTTCCTGATTTCCTATCTTTTGCATGTTTGACATATTTATACGTTTCAGAAAATCTAACCAATTTAAACACTAGTCAGACAACACAAGAAAACACAAAATGCTGATTTTTTTTTTTTTTTTTTAAATGAAGTACAGCTCTCCTTCAACGCTGAAGTCTGATAAACACGCAAATAATCAGAAATCAGGAAGGGGGAAACATATCTTCACACCTCTTCAGTTTATTGTGCGTTTGTTGCTCTAAAACAAAGTGCATAATTGTGAAGCGGAAAGAAAGAAAAAGAGAGAACTTGGTACAGATTAAACAATATGCATTAATCTAAGCATATTTGACTCCATTATAGCTCTGGCTGCATGTTCAGAGCTAGTAAGGCTGATATGCACAAACATTTAATAATTTAAAGCCAAATTAATGAGTTGAGGTATGAGCGGAACCGAGCTGTAATCAAACTGCGTCATAAATTAATCCCACCTGTCATGCGTGTAGCCGTGGTCCGGTCGACAGCACTCCATCAGCGTCTTCACATCCCACGTCTCTGATTTACTGCCACACAGCAACTGGTCCAGCTAAAACAAACATGGAAGAAGAAAAAAATTTAACTAGATGCTACTTTTTTTTTCTATTACTGAACAAAAGGACAAATTCATTTATTTAGCAGTTCACAAGGGGAAAAAAAACTTGCAACATTTAGCAATATATGTACACTGTATTTTGTAACCAGTGGGAAAACGTTACTTTTTTTTGGTAACATTTATAACAAAATAGGTGTTTTGTTGTTTGTTTTTTTAAATACAGCTCATCTTCACATAAAACCGCACAAAACTTTGGGATATTATTTCAAGTCAAATTTTCCAGGTTTATATATCCTCAAACAAACATTGTTTAGAGGACAGAGAAATGCAATAAATCAAAATAAATTAGAAACAGTGACGTTTCTTACCTCTTCAGGGTAGAAATACTGCAGGTGATGCAAAGGGAAGACCGACTCAAACCCTTCCCTGAATGAGTCAAACTGTCTTGATACTCCTTCATTTAAGGTCCAGTACACCACCAACTAAAAAAAAAATCGCAAAACTCAAAGTAAGAATAAAATCATAAATCCACAGTAGGACTAAAAAAAACCAAAAACGAGCAGAACAGTGAGACACAGCGGTGCTGTACCCTGAGGTACTCCTCGAGGTTGTAGATTGTGACTGGCACGTCTTTCCCGCCCTTTTTCAGTTCGATGTTTGGGAAGCCAGGCAGAGTGAAGTCCAGGCCCAGGTCCTCCACCGAGCAGCCGTTCATGTTCAGGCTCTCTAGGGCCTGCTGGAGGGTTTCTCTGGTCTGGAAACACAAACAAACTCTTGTAAAAGTGTGAAAAAGGGAGTCATGCAAACATGAGGCTCTGTTGAGTGGTTTTAGGATTCTGGGAACACGGTGCACAGCACCCCAACGTTCCTTTTGTAGCGTAACAAACTGACGAAAAGGAAATCCTCCAGGCTGTGACTTTACCTGTGATCGGTCCTGTTCCAACCTCTTCTTCTGACGAATGATATCCTCCAGGTGCTGGATGGACTTGGCCACACTTGGATCGATGTTCATCAGGTCGTGAGAGCTTATAGACGTCTCGTGTCGCAGCATCCACTTATAAAACGGAAGCCCCAACGGCAGATCCAGCTGCGGTAAGGAACATTTGTGAAACGGTTCAGGGACGCTCATTTAGGCAAAAACTTGAGATGTGAAACATGAAGCAGGTTTGCTAACAAGTCTATATGCACTCGAGGAGTTCAAAGACTGAATCTACAGACACAAAGATATAAAACAGAGTTTAGTACCAGTCTAAAGTCCATAATTGCTTTGGCCATCAACTTTCCTAAGAAACGGAACTTCATTTTGATTTTGGCTATGTGTGCTGGTTTCGTTGTTCTGCCGAAGGGAACAGCAAACAGTCCTCTGGAGTTGAACATGTACTTGGTGCCCTCTTGGTTTCCTGAGGAGAAACAAGAAAAAGACAGACACTGTTACCATAGAGATGAGACAACTAAAGCTACAGGAAGTAATTTTTTTTTTTTAATGAACTGCAGAAACACTTAAAAAAAACTTTCTAATCTGATCATCTCTGGCACTTTGCTCGGTAAGAGGATCACATATCTGACGTCTATTAAGAAACAGTTAAATGTTCCAGAGGGTTAGCACCTTTAGGATTGGCCAGAGTAATCTCTTCGCCTCTCCAAAGACCAAGATCTGCTCTCTGAAGCTCCTGAGACACCAGAGCGTAGAACTCCTGCGTGGGACCGAGACCCGTGCCCACCTGGAACAAAACAACACCTCAGTTCTGCTTCAAGGAGACACATGACGGGACACACGTTCCACTTAACAGAGGGAAAAAAAAAAGAAAATAAATAAAATACCTCATTCTCATACTGAATCTCCAGCATTGCCCTGGAGCTGCCAAGGTCCTGCATCACAGACTCTGCCTGTTTTAATAGATCCTCACGGTTTATCGTTCTCTGGAATGAGACACAAAAGTAAATGACAAAAAAATATATATATATATATCTAGTTACCCACTGTGAAATGTTTAAAGTCTGGTTAAACACGATGCAGTTTCTAAAGTTTTACAGGATTTGGAAGCAGAAGTTTTGAATTCAAGAATGCATGATTTATGGCGTCAGTGGCTGGGTCCCAGATCGTTGTTTGATTAACATGCATCATAGTGCATGATGTGGACTGAAGTTCTAATCAAATGTATTGGCATTTGATCATTATAAAAGGATTGATTACAAGAGGATAAAGTGAAATTTAGGATTTCTCCTCTCTGATCGATGCATCTCTAGGTTACTGGTTCAGTGACGCAAACCGCACCTTTTTCCTGTCCAGACGTGGTGCGACTCTGCTGTCCTGAGAATCTGATTGGTTGATCTCGGGGTTTGTGTCCAGCAGGCGCTGCATGGCTCTGTCTCGATCGAAGGCGGTGACATAAAACAACATCTGCCGAGTGTCGAAGGGGAAGAAGAAGGGGCTGTGGAGGCGGAGAGAACAAGAGGCGGTGAGAACAAATTGTTGCTTCATGCCGTCATGTCGCTGTGCTCAGCACATACCAGGTCTTTCCCAGCTCGATAAGCCAGGTGGGGATGTTCCCCGTCATGATGACCAGCGGGTCTTGTAGCTGACGATTGGCTTTGGCAGTCAGTTTACTATTAATGAACTCAGAGGTTGGAATAATTTCCTTACACGCAGCATTCTAAAAAACAAGGAAACACACATGTAGTCATTTTGTTTTATATGTCAGCTTATATTAAATTACAAATTTTCACCACAGTTCCTTTGAGAATCTACAATAACAAAGGCTTCCTAAGCATTTATTTATCCCGGCTGATGGAAGGTGACCTACATCGTACAAATAGAACCAGAATCGACTGATGGAGTGAAGGATCCTCAGCAGCAGGGTGACCTCTAAAGAGGGGTCGTCAAAGGTTATGGTCTCTGGTGGCTCTGTAGTGAGGTATGTTTCCAAAGGATTGGCGACGCCGGGACATACGCCATCTGAGACGACAAAGAGAATGAGACTCAAGCCGGCTCTTCAGGTTCTGACAGAGTTATTTTGGTCATTTTAACCACACATTACCAAGAACATTCGTAAGTCAAAACAATACACGCACAAGGTAAATGATAAGAGCAGAATCTGCCATTTAGCAACACCAGCAATATTGTTACTTTGAAGTAGGGATGCAAATGCTTACTATGCTTACCCAATAATATTTTACAAATAATTGAATGATTATTTTTGACCCATTCCAGATTTTTGGGGGTTCCCTTTCTGCGTCAAGAATCAGTATCTGTCCAATTCCACCTACAAGTCTCCACACCTGTGAATTTCACCCTTTGACCTCTGAATCATTGTCATTTCACAGTAATAAGCCGACTCATGAATGGAATGATCGCTAGATCAGTTCCAAAGCAAAAAATTATTAAAGGCACGTTGTATCTGAACTGGAACTGCTGTGCATAAAATCAGTGGAGGTCGTTAGTTTACTGTAACGTACCCGGCCGAGTGTTGCCACATAGCTCTGTATCGCTTTTACTTTGGATGCGTACCATAGAAGAAAAGTTTTGCCATTAGCAATCTGCATTTACCTTTCTTTTGAACAACTTCTTGCTGTGCTTTGAAATGATTAAAAAACACTGAAATATTTCAATGAAACTTGCCAAAAAATAAAATTACCCCAACTAAGCATCACAGCCCAGCAAGCAGTACTGAAACTACCAAGAGGAAACTGTAGAAGTGAGGATATTTTTCAGCCTCACCATGCCACAGCTCATCCTGTTTCTTGGCGTTGCGCGGTGAGGTTTTAGTGGGAGCAGTCTGGGCTCTGCCTCGCTTTCCACCCACCGAGTCCTTACTGCCTTCCTCGTCTTCTCTCACAGGCTTATACCTGCCAAAGATCAAAAGGAAACACTTGGTCACTAAAGGCTTTGATGAAGACACTTCTAGGATCTCACTTGTTTTAAACACAACTTGAAAATTGACAATAAAAGCTTGTAGATGATAGTTTAGTCAGTTTTCACCAAGTTACACAGTCTGGTAGTGTCGGGAAATGTAAGAAATCAACTTCTAGTAGTTTGTAGGTGTGTATTTCTTGTTTTCAGAAAACTGCATCAGAACATCATATTATAATTTTGAATTTTTTTAACTTGCATTTTGACTTTGAAGGATAAAGTTGAATTTTTGTAAAAATCTTTTTACATGTATTTAAATGCTGTTATTTTAATATTTCTTTTTGATCCAACCACAAAAACTTTAGAGTTTGAAACTGTAGCCATAAATTTAAATGTCAAAAGATTAGTAGTTTTAATTTTTGTTTTGTTTTGGATAAAAATCATGAAAACACCATGTACTGAAAGCTGGCATGTGATTTGGCGGTGTGAAAAAAAAAAAAAGCAATTGTCCAGTTTTTTCTTTTTGCATGTGGACAAACGTAAATCAAACCAGCATTATGTAGAGAAATCTGAAGTGAATCATGTGGTTACGTGTGACGACTCATGCAATAAAATTCCCAAAAAGGTGGGTTAGCATTCTGACACTACAAGTACGAATGAATGACTGTATTTATTAGCGACATAAAAACAAACATTATAAAAATGCAAGTAGCCGTTTGTTTATCAGACAATCACATATGTTAAAAAAATAACTGAATAAAAACAAAAAAAAGTCTTGAAATTCAAACCATTTCCTACTCGGCCTCCATTTTTTCATACTTATGCAGGCTTGGAAAATTACATAAAGATCTACAATGAGAAGCAACTCTGTGTATTCCTGCAAGTCACCGGGATTCAGGAAAAGCAAATAAAGTGTTTTACCATATTGTGTGCGTTTTGGTCCAGATTCCAGCCCTCCCCAGTGGATTTGCTTCGTCGTCTGTCGACTCCCGCTCCTCTTCTGCCTGAAGACTGTATTGCCGAACAGCCTGGTACACCGTCATGTTGTATGGCAGCAGGTGGTCACCAATGTAGAACTGTAGTCTGTGACGCACGCTGCCAGAATTTAGGAACTGTGCCGCCTGAGTGAACAACAATTGTTCAAGTGTTAGTAGCAAATGTGGTTAAAGGAAAATTCAGAAGAGTAAAAAAATAAAAAAAATAGCTTCTTTATAAAGCAAAATGTCATAAAATACCAATGATTCGTCTATTTCATCATCTGAACCGTCATCATCGCTGTCCTCATCTTCTTCCCTGATTCTACCATAGCCTAAAAAAAAAAAAATCAAGTTTAAAATGCAAATGAGTAGTCAGAGATGATTGTTCTTTAGTATTTCAATTACATGCAGCTGTCTAAAACCTCCAAGGAAAGAAAAAAAAAAACAAAAAAAAGAACAGCTCTCACCTCTGACCACAAGATATCTCTCAATCGCTTGCACCAGGGCCAGCGGGTCAATCTTCACAGGGCCGCCTTTCCACTGTTTAACATTAGTGCAGTCTGGGTGCCTCTGCAGCTGACACTTGAGCTGATGTGTGTTGAAGAACTTCAGTGCCTGAGATCCCCTGATGAATCAAATATATTCGATTTAATAAAGTAGACCAAATTCTCCCTCTTGAGACCAGATGTTTGCACACAGACCTGCTGCCGTTGCCATTGCCACTGGGAAAGTCGTGCACCTTGACTGGGAACTGCTCCATTTGGCTCAGACAGCTGTTCATCTTGTGTACGAGTGCCAGGTACGCCGAGTTATTTGTCGGATCCAGACGACCTATAGGCTCAACGCCTGGCAGCTGTGAAGCAAAGAAAACATGATGAAACATACAGACGGAGCACGAGAGCAAACATGGCGCAGATCACAAACCCTCCAATGTCTATTCACAGCTCCCACCTTCTTCAAATACTATTTAGAACAAATTTAGGAGAGGAAACCGGTCATCGTACATAAAATGAATATTATCTAGACTTTGGAATGACCCTATTGGCTTCTCACCGGACAACCAGCGAAGATGTTGAGGAACCTCTTGAGCCGCACGTCACGACTGAGCAGGTCTCTGTCCGCGTTGGAGGTAAGGTAGATCAGAAGCTGCTTCACCAGGCCGCTGTGCTGGATCTCAAACGATGACACGTCAGATTCTGACACGATGTTAGAGATTTCCACCAGGCACTCCAACCCACCATCCACCTGGAAAACATGGGAAATGTTTCATTAATGGTGTGAAATATTAAATATATGCTCTAGACCGGAGATGTTTATAAGTAATTTTTCCTGAATCGGAGTTAAATCTCAAGTCAATTTATGTCCCAGGCATTTTTTTTTTTATCCGTTGCCCATTTGTTCCTTTCTGGTTCTTGCTCAACAACGTGCATGTTTTCACAAAGAGCGGATGTCGTACCTGCAGGTTCAGCTGCTCGGTGGCCGTGCAAAGTCTCTGGAGAACGTTCAGAGCAGGGTTGCTGCCGTCCACATTCTCAGAGTTGAAGTAGCGCTCCACAAATTTACTTGCCTGCTCTTTAATCCAGGCCTTAATTTTATCTCTACAACGTAAAAAGAATTAAAGCAAAACTGTAAAATCAAGTACAAACACTGAGCGAATACATCAACTAACAATATCCGTCCGAATAAAAATTGGCATCAAGTCGTCAAAGTACCTGTTATTTGAAATCGAGTCTTTGGGAGGCGCTCTTGCCAGGCCGCTTACTCCGGCTGTGCGTGATGGCTCAGAGTTGGCATTGTTAGTTTGAGCTCCCAGCTTCCCCCAGGTCTTGGGGTTGAGGCTGGCCAAGAACGACGACTTGGGTGACTGAGTACTGGTGGGGCTCTTGGCTGCAAAGAAGACTGGCAGTTATGCAAATATCATCAAATGTGCTTTCCTTTCCAAAGGTTGAGCATTTCAAACTCTCCACACAGCAGTGCTTTGACACTTACCCTGATTGTCTGCTTTATCATCGTCTCTTGGCGGAGAGTACTTAGGCCTTCTGGGTCCTCTTTTTGGAAGGCGTTTTCTCTTTAGGACATCACTTAACCGCCTTAGTAGGAAACAAGAGAAGGCGGCTTAAAATAACCATTTAATTTCAAAATTTGCACAGCTAAATGCCAAGAAATGCATCTCCAATTTGGCATGGAAGGCAGATTCCCTTCAAGTCTTTTTAATTCTCTGGAGAGTCACCAAGTCTGTGTGCTGAGTGTTTACCCCTGGGGACTGAGGTCCAGCGAGTCGTCCATGCTGTGCTGAAAGCTGGGGGAGCCCAGGTCAGGAGTTGCAATGTTAGCTGATGTCGTGGATACACTGGTGATTGTTGTGGTACAGAGGCTGGCAGTACCACTGGAGCAGGCCTTTGGGGGACTAGTGACAAGAAAGCTCTCAGACTCTGCAAGGTTCTTTACTTGATGCATTACACCTGGAACAACAAAGAAACTGTCAGATAAACACCCACATAAATATAAAAACTGGTTTTTAATTAAAAAAACAAACAAAATGAAAGCGGTCTGTAATATTAATAAAGTCCTCTGTGCAGGAATTCAGTGATTTCTACCGTTTGCTTTTAGTTAAAAACATTTATTCAAAAGTTAATTTACATTTCCAAGTCCATACGTTGGTGCACAAACCTTCTCTTCTAAAATAGACACTGAAGACATCAGGCAGCTTCTGCATGAGGATCTCTGCCATCTGCAGAGATCCAACCACAATCTTCAGGTCCTGGCTGGACAGCATGGAGGCAATGTGACTGCAGAAGGAAACAACATGAAACAAGTTGGATTACTCTCAATAAAGTCGATTTAAAACCGTCAACTGTTTGTTTCCTTGTTAGAAAAGCAAGTATTCTGAATAAAACTTTCTAATCCTTCTTTATCATTCATTCAGTTTATTTATAGATAACTCACAGCATTTCATCTCAAGGCACTTTACCAAAAAGTCATTTTAATCCAATCGAGCATCCATTCCAATTGATCCTAATTATTATTCAAACCGAATAAAAAAAAATGTTTTCTAAGGAAACCCAGTAGATTACGCCGAGTTACTGATCTGCAGCATGTTGCTGAGTGGTTACCTGGACACAGCATGGTTCCTCAGCACATCCTTCAGCAGCTCGGCGTCAGCAAAGTATATGATCCTGAGGATGGCTCTAAGGCACTTGTGTCGGACAGCAGGGCCAGCTGATGAGCTGTAGACCTCATACAAGACCCCAAACAGTGTTTTAATAAAGCACTTCGCCAGCTCAGGGTCCTCCTTCATCAGCTGGGCTCTTGCATCTTCCCGACGAACCTCTTGGTGACTCCCTAAGTTTTTTTTAATGACAAGATGAATCATGTTAGTCAGGTCAGAATGTTTTGCCTCCATCAAGCAAGGTCATCACAGAGTTCCTGCCTCCTGGTCAAGGATGTGCTTCAGATTGACTGCAGGAAACAGTCAATCCGTCAGGCAGAGAGAGTACTGCCACGTTAGAAGCAGAACCACCAGTGCTTAAATGCAGAGGTTATGCACTTTACATTACTGCACTTCATATTTGCTGTTATAAATTGACTGCACTTCATATTTGCTGTTATAAATTGACTGTGTTCAATTTTCTGTTGTCTTTTTGTTTATTTAATTTGTTGAATATCTAAAGGAACCTATGTTTTACTTTGTTGCATGCATTTAAATGTCAGCATATTGAAGCCAAGTTGAAAAGGTCAAGTTTAGCAAAGTGAAAAATGGCAATATATGAGGAATAAAAAGGTTTCACAAAGAATATAATTTCATCTCAAGACTGCTTTAAAATGCCTAAGGTTAACTTATTCAGTTGGGATTAAAAAGCAAAGGAAAGAGACAATACTACATGTTCCAATCTTTCTATGTTCAAACAGCAGATGCATATTTAGACACATGATGCTTTGAGAGATCTTTGCCCATTGAAGCCATCAATTAATGAACATGCAAAATATCTTAATCTCTTAATCTAATAAAATCCTCATTGTCAAACAAATCTAGGGAAAAAAAACAAATGTTAGAACCTGTGTTAGGATTGGCAAGAGGATTAGGCTTCCTCTGGATACCGCGTGCTGTTCCTGTGTCTTCATTTATCTGCTGCATAGAGTTGAAGTCAATTGTGTATACACGGCCCAGGGTTGACAGGCTGATCTCATCTTCTCCGTTCTGGTGGGCCGTCTGAGGAAAAGACAAATAATCAGGATCACAGACAGATGAGCCAAGCAAATATCCACCGATACTGCAACTCTGTAAGGAACCATGGAGTCTAACAGGCTTTTTTTTTTTTTTTTACCTCAATGATGCGGCTGTCGATGCGGTTGTAAGGATGCCACAAGCCCCGGTCATCCCTCCACTGCCAGATTGCACCCTCTGTTGTTTGAACACTGCCTTTCTTCAGCATAGCGTCAACTGCAAAGATGCCCTCTCTGGGGAGGCAGGGCATCAATTCACTGGATTGGGAATATAAAAAGGAAATGCTTTAGTTTGTTCTGCTCCACACTTCAGGTTCAGGTTTGCAGTGATTGTGGCTGCAGAAGCCAATTTAAAAAAAATATATATGCATTTTAAACTCAGGAGGAAGGAAAATTAACATGTGTGGAACATGTAGTTGACATATTAAGTAGATGGGTCTGCTAAAGTTTTCAGCAACAACAAATAAAAGATTATAAGATGTTTTCATTCAATTTATATTTGATTTAATCAGTTGCTTTATTGCGTGCCATTCCCTGTATTTAAAGGGTTGGCACAATCACATACAACAAAAACTAAAGACATTACCAAATGAGGGAGGTCAGTTCGTAGAGTTCCTGGGGGCTTCGAGGTACGAGCTCAATTTGTTCCTGGCAGCTTCCATTTGATGCACCGCACAAGAGGAAACGCAGAGTTTCTGCTATGTCTATTCAGAAGGACAGACACATATTCTTGTTTTAATCTCTTGTTTGTAGTTTATTTTCACACACACGTCAAGCTTAACACTGAATTCATGCCAACCTAGCACAGTGAAGTAAAACTCTACAATCATTTAAGACTGTTTGGATTTGAGACATGAAAAACAATCCAATTTTTATGCTACTGTTGGCTAATAGTTTAGTGAGAAAACAAATCAAAGCAATAACACCCTTTGAGGTGTGAGTTACTCACTTTGTTTCATAAGCTGGACTGCCAGACTTGGGCAGTTGGAGCACATCAGCGAGAGCATGCGCACAACCATAATAAACATCCCCGAGCTGAGAACAGGAGGCGTCACAACTAGCAACTGCTGGATGTTGGTCAACAGGTCCCTCGATGCCACCTGCTGCAGCAGGTTCTGCCAAATAAAATAGATGGAGAAAAACAACAAACTGTTAACCAAAAAAAAAACATCAGACACAACAAACCAGTTTCAGAAACAAAGTACAGACCTCTTCGTGTTGAAAGTTGTCCACCAGTCTGGCAAAACAAAGACAAGTGCTTTCAACGGACTTCTTATCCTGAAAGACAAAGGAAACGACATTATACTTTACTGAAAGTGCTGTCTGAGTATTATTTTAAGCACCTGCCAAGTGATAAGGTAAAAGTTAATGAGGTGTAATATTACAGTGAAACAACAGGATTACATTTTATACACAAAATCGCTGCAGTTTAAATATCTTGTGATTTTTTGCTTACAGCATCAAAGACGTTGCTGCCAAGCAAATATAGCAAAAAGTCCAAACCTTACTCCATATATTACATTTTATTTAATTTCTCTGCTGCTGCTGTTCTTCTCTGTGCTTTTCTAGCTTAGATACTGCCACTTTTACCAGCAACATTGTTGCAACTTTTGCATTTAAAGACATTTGTTAAAATCTCAAAAATATTTAGAAAACCAAAGACAAAAGACCCTTCACATCAAATAAAACCTATACTATTAAGGATATTTAAAAATTTGAGTTTGATCAGAAATGTTTGAGATATTTAAATGCAAAAACTATTCAAAATAAAACATGTCATCCTGTTTCCTCCTATATAATCTTAAGGTATTTCTGGTATTTAAATATGTAAAGTCAAAATATAAACTTCAAAATCTCAAATTGCGTAATAAAAATTTATTCCAGGCTCACAATCAGATAAGACTGATTATCTTCATCTCGAGCTGATCACACGCACCTGATGTGTAAGTCTCTGAGTCAACAGTGAGAGCGAATCATCAACAAAGTGAAACTCGTCTGGAGTAATGCTCTGGCAGCAGTTCGCTGCTATGGCCAACGCATTCCTCTGGGCATTGATGCTGAAGAACTCCAGGTAGAGGAGGCAGTGAGCCAGGCCTCTCTGTGAGGGAAAACATGTTTGTAACAGATTAGAGTAATGCAAGAGAATAAAGTCATTTGGAAGTAAACAGTGTAAAACTAAAGTCAATGCGTACAGCCTGTAAAATTGCTTTGCTGTGTCGCCTTGACAACATTTCCAAGGCTGTGAGGGCTTGTTCTGCTACGTCTATGAACTGGATCACCTGAAGCTGCAAACAAGGAAGAGGAAAAACTATTAGCTTTTAAAATAAAAAACAAAACAAGGGAGTGACTGCAGAAGGAGTTTAATGCATTTACTTTCTCCAGGAAGACAGGAATAGCGTCAACCACGACAGCAGAAGAACGAGGAAGTGCCTCCATCATGTAAGTGAGCGCACGCGATGCATGATTCATCTTTGTGCAACAAGCAACACAAAGAAGTCAGTTTTTACAGAAAACCAACAAACTAACTTCACTTACAAGCCAACAAATCAATCACTTACAATTTCAAAATTATGCTCCATCTGTAACAGTGTAATCTGTAAAAGAAAGTGGAAGATACTTAGCTTCAATAAACTGTCAACAGATCGATAATACATGCCTAGGTAAAAATTAAATAACTACAATACAGAATTTGTCCTTAGAAAAATAAAAACAAAAACAATCAGCTTACGCTTGTCACCATCACTGCAGCTTGACAAGTCAATGGACTTACCAAAGCAGGCACTACACTTTTGACAGGAAATCCACCAAGAGTTTCCTCATTGCCCATCACCAGCAGCTGGCACATCTCAATGGCAGCTTGGAGCTGTTGAGACTCGTCCCCTGTGGCCTGGAGGCCCTGCAGCAGCTGCTGGGCCTTGGAACCTAAAACGCAAAGATTTGGTTGGTAAAACTGATGGAACCCTTTTGGTTGTAGGGAGATTGTACTCACTGGCTCCACTGCCTATGGTCCTGTGAAACAGCTGCGACATGCGGGGCCCCAGGGGTCCAAAAAGATGTGGTGGGAGACCTCTGGCTTCCAGAAGCGCTATGGTTTAGGAGGAATTATCAAGGTACAGGGAATGAGGATGTTTATCTGTTTTTATTGTCATCACATGATAAAAACCTGTGAGTCTGACAAACCTTGAAGCCTTCCCATTTCTGAATCATCAGACTCACTCTCTCCAGAAGTGGTCATGCCCACTGCTCCGGCAACTGAGCTTGAAGCTGGAAAGAAAAACAGTATTAAAAGCTCGTCAGTGATGTCACCTTAAAACTGCCAGCCTGTTTACAACAACTCTCAGAAATTTGTTTGTGCTCTGTGGTCACGTTTTGATTGCCAAATGGAGTCTAGTCAAAGTCACAGACTAAGTTGTGGTTTAGGACAGTCATTTTTACCTGAAGCTCCTTGTGACGCCTCATCAGTGCGAGCAGCTGATGAATTGGCCCCATCTTGGTTGTTGTCGGAGTCAGCCATTTTCTCCTGTCGGCGAGCGTCGGCTGCCCCGCGCTTGCCCAGGCCTGAGCCCCGCCGACTACAACATGAGAAGAAATCGAATTAAAATGTCGGAATAGCAGGGAACGTAGCGCAAACAAAAACACGATATGCTCCCTGAATGACTTGATCTTCCCCAGACAGAACTAAATGCAGGAGTGAACACACGCAAGACCCTTTTTTTTCAGATGGCGTCTACTATAATATAAAACATTCTGCCAACTAATGATGTGGCGTGCATCACCAATTAAGCAGCAAGTTACCTGGAATATTGTCAATGGAAGAGTTGTTCACATTAAAGACTCAGTTTGAAATCCTCATCTAACCCAGCAGAAAAAAAATAAATAAATAAAAAATAATATCTCCACCAGTCAACATTCTGCGAGTGGATTTTTCTGAGACATCGTTTATGTTTCAGCATTTTTGGTGCAGACTGAACCCACCATGGTCACCATGTCACAAACGTATTCCTCCAACGATATACAGTGGACTTCAGGAGAATCTCTGGCAAAAATGCCATAAGGGTATTCCTGCTGTATCATTCTGAATTATTCTAACATGTCAAATTTTGTTTGTAGGATAACTTGGAAAGAATAGAGTCTTAAGTTGTTTGCCCACACTGATGCTTAGAATTTAAGCACCATTTTATAGCAAAAATCAGGTTAATATATTACCTTAGTTATAAAAAAAATATTTGTATATCAAACATAACTTAAATGAAATATGTCTTAAAAAACATTTGACTTTGCAATTTAACACCTTGAAATTGGGTCTTTGTCTCTTTAATAAGCTCCTGCTCTTTCCAGCTCTGTCTTCAGCATGTCATCAAAAACAATGCTTCTGGGGTGCTGTGGTGGCGCAGGAGCAAAGCACAACCCATGTATTGAGGCCTTAGTCCTCATGCCGGTGGTCGCAGGTTCGACTCCCACAGCCTGGTGACATTTGCCGCATGTCTTCCCCCTCTCTCATAACCCTCTTTCCTGTCAAACTACTTTCAAATAAAGGCCACTAGAGCCAACAAAACCTAAAAATAAATAAAACAATGCTTCTCATTACACCATTTGTAACTTTTCTTAAGAGCGCTGGATTGAGTAGTTTGTATGATAAGCTCAGCATACTTGCAGTTCTGCCAAGCGTTTGCCAATTGCTGCTGTTACTAGTCTGGAGGAGATAAGCAGGGGAGTTTTAGGGGAGGGCGCTCTGTGAGGCTGAAGCTCTGAGGAGGAGCTTTGTGGAAATAGGCAGCACTTTCTAAGAGTTCCTACCTGGTGCTGGCACAGGAGCCCGTGGTCTTCTGGCGTGTGCTCCGCCGAAAACTGGGGAGCTCTGCTGGAGGAGACTCGCTGCGCTTCTTTGTGGATTTCCTCAAACCTAAGGGAAAACAAAAGTGAGCGTTAACTGCTTAGATGGATCTTATTCTTAAACTAGTCTAAATAAACATTTGAAATGATGGAAGCTGTGTATCTAGATGCAAATAGAAAATACAGTTTCCTTTACAGTTTAAGGAAACATTTTAACAATAGTTTATAGATTATCCAAGTGGGGAAATATAATAAACCAAATGGGAGTTTTCCCCCGCTTCTGGTTCCATATGAAGTGCTTAGGACAAAGTTAGATGCAGAATACTATCTCTTTTTTTTAATACAGCACAGGACCTGTGCTGTCTGCTTAGACCCCTATACCACCAGCCAAAATGGGTTATTAATAGCAACACGACCATGGCCCTACGACAGAACAACCTTCATGCTAGGTCTGTGACTCATAACTCAGTGGTACAAATCTAAACACTAAAAAGTTTCAGAGCAAATAAATTGCACACAGGATGGTTTTGTACTTTTTTTATTGGCTTGATATTCAATCTTGTGTTCTTTAGAATTGCTCAATCTTGAATATTTCCAAATCTCAGAAAATCTAGAGATTTTAAACCAGCTCTACTTAATTAACTACACCTCCCTTTAGTCTAGAAGCAAAAACATTTCAATTTGATCATGTTAAACTTTTTTTTTGCTCATGCAGTAAAAGGTAATAAGTAAATTAATTATAAAGTCCACTCACCATCATATAAGTGTTAAAATGTGTATCTTAAAATTTAAAGAGTGATGAATTTATTCCAAATGTGATGAAGCTTTTTTCCCTTCTGAGAGAAGCAGGTCGTTAGTCCTTCCCTACCCTCAAACATACTTCACGTCAGCTGGTGGGCCAACACGTGAGAGCCAACTTAGGAGGGGTCTCACCATTTGGGCCAGAGCCCATGACACAGAGTCCACTTGAGTTACTTTCCTTTTACTCACCTAGAACAGTCTGAGCCCATGCTAACCCGAGAAGCTGCTGCCTCCTTCTCAATGTACACAATTTTGTTCAGATTAATTATACTTCTATATGCAGGTTGACTTTTTTCCTCTCTTATGTATAAGAATAATAGTGGAAGGAGCTGGAAGAAAGATATAGAGGCTTTACATGGCTCTCCAGCAGTACAATGTTGGCAACAAAAAAATACTTCCCTCATTTTGAACAACAGTATTCACTGTTAATTTTCAAAAATTCAACATATTCTGGGTAATGGGCCATGTGACCATGACAATAACTGAACTGGCGCAGCTGTCAAATGATCAGTCGTCTGTCTCAGGACACTACGGTTGATTTAGTTTCAGATGAAAGGTTGAAGAGCAGAGGGAGAAAGGTTAACTTTCTAAAGACATGGTGTGTTCTGGCCTCGCCTCTCCTGAACCAGGTATTCCTGTTATGCACTCGTCCCACGAAAGAGGAGTGCAGTTATTTGTGCTGATTCTGAGGTTTAAATATTCTTAAATCACAGAGAAATGATAAAACCATCTTAAGCTTCACCTCAATAAAACTTTAAGGTATTTGAAACACAAAGTTATAACGTCACTGTGGTTTGCCTGATGGTATGGAAGCTTAACCTGTAAAATTTGGCCTGCTGGAGGCAGATTATTGTTTTTCTACTTTGTTTTACCATTTTCCTGTATTTTGACAGCAAATATCCTTTTCTTTCCAACAAAGATATTTTTGCTTGACAAGCGCAAGCATAGCTTCACACAACTTGCAATAATCATGAGTCAATTACTTTAGAGACACCTCTAGACTCACTGCAAAGGTTTAAGTGGCTGAAGACAGACAGAGCTCATACACAGACCTTGAAAAGGCAGCTGTTGCACTGATACAATAAGTCCTTGTGCTACTGGCACATTCCCACCACCTGCTCAGCTTCAAGATACTGAATGGAAGTGATAATCATCTCCAGGTTGCTCCTGGGTTCAGAGCCGTTATAGATCACCTGACGTCATTACTACCCTATTCTGTGTGGTGACGCACATATCAGAGGCACACAATCACCACAAACGATGGGTTTTATACGACAGGCCAACACAAAGTACAGCATAATTTTCAAGATAAAAAATATATATATATATATATATGGACTATGAAAATTGAGTAACTTTATTTGAAAGGGTGTGCATAAAACTGACATGACACCGTCATAAACATGACATAACACCTGTCATGAACATAAAGAAGTCTTCATGAATGTTTATGACAGTTGTCATGAAGTGTCATTCAGTAAATAATGACACTTTAAATGCAAAGTTGCTCTAAAAGTTGTATTGAAAGTCCATTAAAAATGCCAACTTTTCATTAAATTATCATAATTTACAAAATCATGCATAAAATGTCTCGAGTGGAAATTGTTTTGTCTTTTGTGTGTTTTGGATTCCTTTCTGTGTTTCTATCACCTTGCTTTCTGATTGGCTACAAGTCACAACAAACGGGCTGCAATCTTGTTTGTCCTAAAAAAAAAAAAAAGACCCCAGACACTGATATCAGGCCAAGACAACCTAACTTGTTGAATATGGTTAGTCGTATGGTTGGCAACCTCCCACCGTGAAGCTCCACCTTTAGGTCAGGGATAATCCCAAATGTCTTGCCTGTCCACCGGGTCCTTCTTTAAGTACATTTACATTTCTATTGTCTGATTTGGCTCTGGTTCCAGCAGTGAAAACACAGGCTCTCCAACACAGCTCTGTCTCCATGAATGTGAGCATAAAGTCTGTACCGACAGGTTGTTAGTAAAATAAAGATCCATTACTGCACAGTTTCAGTGGGTTATTTTATTGGTTATGTTTCTTCTGACTGTAGGATAAACATTTTGAAGGTGTCCAGCATTAACCTGAATCTAAGAATATATGGGGGCAGCTAAATATTAAGGTGATGGAATGGAGGCATTTCTTCAAACACCAAAGAAATGATCAGAGTATCAATGGGAACAGAAAAGCCTGTCATGAATTTTTTTTTGACTGCTGTAATGTTAATAAAGACGCTTATAGTCATGACTAAAATCGGTATGAACTGACATGCCATTTGCAATAAGATTTATTTGTAAATGACACTCATTTTATGTTACTGTAAGCAGTTCCTGCCTTTTCACCATCAGAAAAAAAGTTTTTTGTTTCAACAAAATACAAATTTACCCTTAAATCCACCAGGGTTATGAATAATATTGTGGTGGACAGTAAATACGGAAGTAGTAGTTAAAAAGCTTCAGGTCCCAAATGTGTCAAAACTCTAAATGTTGTGAAACCAGATGTTTGCTGCTGCTAATTACATTTTTCTTCTCCACTGTAAAAACATTTAAGGTTTTTCATGGAGAGATAACAGTTTTCACTCAGGTTTGCAGCTGTAAAATAATTTTCTATTTTTCCATTAACAGGTAGCCGAGCAGTCAAGAAATTGATATTTTATTTCATTAATCTGCAGCAGAATAATTCTGTTAAACTTCAGAACAAATGGTGCAGCGACAGTAAAGAGGCAAAACTAATAACATCTTTTTTTAATAGCTGGTCCTTTGATAGTTTTGTTTTCTACTTCCTAAATGTTATTGACTTGTAGTTGATGGCAGCTACAGTTTTAAACAAACACATCCAGAGTCAGAAAACCTGGACTGAAGTCCATTACCACAGTCTGCCAAGTCAGATCATCTAAACATGTCTTGTACGACCTGCTTAATAATCCAAGCCAATGAAGCATTAAGCAAGCATTTACTACGTGTAAATACAACATACTAGTCAAAGCATTTATTTATTTTTTTTGTATGCGAGCAAGATTATTAGTTGCCCTCTGTTTTTTAAAACATAAAAAAAGCAAAGCAACTGGAATAATAGAGAGTAGGACGTTTGTGAAATCTGAAATGGGTCACACTAAGAATACTTTATCTGAATTTACAGTTTGGTCCAATATCTGTTTTTGCCTTGTAGTGTAGATGAGCTGTAGCACATTTAATCCTAGGAGCCATTATAAACGCATGATTCTAGTGGTCTTGGTGGACGTTTGTAACCGAGACTGTGATGGTAGTTTGCACAGGAATCATGTTACATTAATCTACTATCTAGATCCATAATAATGAACTAATCATCTACCAGCCAATCAAAAAGTATTACACATCCACCTATTGCTACACACAAACAAGTTAATTTTCACACAACTTACTTGCTAGTTTAGCTTGTAGTCCAGATGGCCCAGGTTTGGAGGTCTCAGTTTTGGAAGTTCCAGGTAAGGAAAGTTTGGGTTTTGGCAGGTTTACTTTGGGGTTGAAGCGTGTTGCCCAGTCAAACTTTGAAGAGCTGGCAGTTTTGGCCTGCTCCTTGTCCCGTGTACTGCGACGCGGAGAGGGACTAGATGCTGATCTGGAACGACGAGCTTTTGTCTGATCTTTTCCCTGTTTTAAACGGGCGCCCTGCGTAGCAGCACTGTTGGTGCCTGTGGTAGAGGAAGAAGAAGAGGAGGAGGCAGAGGAGGACGAGTCTGTCACGTTGCTACACCCAGCTTTGGCTGAGGCGGCCGATTTAGACGCCAGCTTGGTTGGTTTTGCAGTTCTGCCTTCGGTACAATTGGGTAGAGACCCAGCGGTGCTACTTAGACCTGGGAAAGAGTCTGATTTTTTCCGTTTCTGGACCGAAGAGGCCGAGCTGGCCGCACTCTTCTTGTTCTGATTTCGACCTGTCGATGCAGGTGCCTCTGAAGAAGCCTGTCTCTTCTTAGACTTAGCTGGACCTTTCTTGGTCTCCGAGGTATTACTTTTGGGTGGTGGGACTGATTTGGGCTTCTTGGAAGGGGTGGGCCCAAGGACGCTAATTTGGTCAGGAGCGTCGCTTCGTTTGAGCCCTCTGGTGCCCTCACTCTTTGACTGGTGGCCTGGTCGTTCCTGTTCGGATGTTCCCGCAGCCTGCGAGTCGTCTTGCAGCACTAATGAAGCCACTGATAGGTTAAGACCGCTTCTGTAAGGTAGCAAAAAATAAAGGAAAATTATTTGACAGAATTATTTAAATCAGAAAAAGAAGTTAAAGAGATTATGCCAATCTAAAAGTGCAAATGTGTAAAATACAAGTGGCAAAGAAGGATGCAGTTCAACCTTAGATAGACACATATACACTAAGCACCAAGTAGAAAATAGGGGTACCTTCTTGAGCTGTGCCCTCTGGACTGGCCAGTGGCTGAGCTGGCAGTGGCTTTGGGAGCCTTAGAATTAGGTCTTCTACTTTCAGGTGGGGAATTTGGTTTATGTTTTACCTGCTCTGACTGCAACCTGTAAGGTTGGACATTAAAAGAGCAAGGAACAGTGTGGGTTTCTGGAAAAAGGCCACATAAAAAGAATTTATGAATCCCTAAATTGTCTTAAGACAAAAATGCCAATTCTTTTCGTCACCAGCACCTCTGGAGTAACCAGTAAAAAGAAAGAAGAAAAAGAAAAAAAAAAAAAAGAGTTATCTGACTACGAAAAGAAATAAAAACATACGTCTCCTTTTGTAAAGGCACATACATTCCCTTTCACCAATCAGTAAAGTTTCCTACAGTGTTTACAAAAGTGAAAACTCTCCACAAATAAACATCAGTCTTGCTTGGTTTAATCAAGAAAAGCAGACAGGGATTTTATTGATTGAGAAAGTACAAAGCAAACATGCAAGACGGACTCACCTTCCAGCTGCTGTGTGGTCTTGTGGCTGGGCCGCAGCAGTGTTCCTCTGTGAACGGCGCAGTGACCCCCCTGGATTGGAATTAGGCCGGTTGGACATTGGCACCTCTCTCCTGAAGGGACATACCCTTTCTAGACACTACCATTCACTAAAATAAAAGAAATGGAACAGACATGAGCATATTAAAAAATCATAATGGAAAATAAACAAGTGGCAGTATGTTTATAGCATTAGGCTACAGCTCCCTCTTTGTGCTGATTTCAGATGTCCTATTTCACAAAAGACACCTTGATCAACATTTAGAAACTCCATCACAAAAAAAAAAAAAAACTAAAGAAACACTAATCTAACTAGTGGTCCTGGGAACTGTATTGGCTAATAAACAAACCGCATGTATGCAATCTCAAAACCACAGGTAGTTTAATCAAAGATTTGATCCAAGTCCACAAATGACTTCATTAATTGTATATGATCTATATTCCTTTAATCCAAAAGTTAATTCAATTAAATGAATCTCTTCGAATAGAAATGCAATTAAGGCAAGGTTTTAACAGCTAAGCATTATTTTTACAACTTTGCATGGAATCACTGAATCCCCTATGTTTACACTCTTATTACAGCCTGTGTGTTTTCACAGTTTCTATCAACATATTGTTGACACCGTATAATAAACCAGATTTTCTTTACATTTCTACCTCTGGGAAAAATGGCTTTGAGGTATTCTTGTGATAAAATATTACCCAGCGTTATTATAACAGCTGGGTATTTTTCTTAGCTTCAGTAATCCAGGACCGTGCATGTCAAAATACACATACATAGATCATAGATATTTTTTTAATAAATTAAGTTTTAAACAGAAGTCAAATGACAAACATTCCATAATAGATCATATTTCTCTGTCTTGAATATTAGAAATAACAAGGAAAGCTTGCTGTAGGAAATCACCAGTTTTAGTAATAATGATAAGAGAATTTCATATTGCAGCACGAACAATTTGCATATAACCTTAATTCACATGAGACAATTGATGAGGCTGAACATGAACATATCCAGGTAGATTTGATATTTGCAAAATAATGCTAACTTACCACCTAAGTGCTTTTGGCATACAAGAAAATTACCACCAATAAATAGCAAATTAACTGACGATCAATCCATGATATAATGAATTCTGATGACAAAATACGCCACATTCCCGGAGCTCATAAGGCCACGTTAGGCCTACACTGACAGTGCATCCTTGTCTTTGTTATTCGAGCACTCTGACAACTGGCACGCCACTTGCCAGTAATGTGATTAGATTTACACAGCAAGTGGCTGACATTTTTAATCGCCATCTCGTTTGGTTCGCCTTCACAACATAACCAAGACACCAACCGCGTCCTGTTTAGTACCTATGATTTCCAGAGGCCTGTATTTCTGACGTAGTTGTTTAGCATCACCGAGCAACGTTAGCATGTTGAGCCAGTCATTCCCTTCCAATCTCATACGTTTTGACAGCAGCGAGTTCACACTGTATGTTCTGCGGTCAAAAGTTACCACCCTAAACGCAAAAACCACAATACGAATGGTATCTCAACAAGAAAATAACACATTTGAAAGCTTAAACAGTTAAAAGTTACGCTGGCTAATTTAGCACTGGTTGCATTGAACTGCGTAGTTTGAGTACCGGTGTGTCAACCTATTTAGACACTTAACCAATAGGTAGGTTTAAACTACTATCTCGTTTGTAAGTTGGTTCGTAAACGAAAAAGGATATGGTCTTAAATAAACTACAAAGGCAGCCTCCCAAAATAAAAATGTAACTACTTGAGATGAGCTAGGCACCGAAAATGGCAGCATCGGATGGACCGACAGCGGTTTGATGTAATAAAGCTGTGGGGCTAGCTAGGTTGGTATTCGGGCTATTATGACACACAAGTATGGCTGACAAGTTTTAAGAAAACGAAAAGAGACGTGATGGCCCAAAATGCGTTGGTCCACATTTTATGATGATTGGTAGGGGAATCAAATTCAAAATACACGACTGTCATACAACAAATACAATGACTAATTCTTAGCCTCGGTGTCAACCTAGTTGTTGCGTACAAGCTAGTCAACCTTTACAAATATGAGAACTGAACCGATGTTTTCTTAGCCTATAAAAGGCCAAGGGCTCCCTTTCACTGCACCAATGTCTGGGGCTTTAGCTAATGGTAGCCTACAGAAAATAAGTTGTCTAACAAAGTGTAAACAAAACGCATAGTTTGTTGTTACAGTTGCACAAACAGAACCAAATAAAGCTAAAATCTTAATAGCGTGGCTAAACTGACAAGCGTCGAAGCTAGTTAATTATTAGCAAGCTAATATGAGCTTAGCCATCCAATATAGCTTTTTCTAATGGCCGTTCAGTAGTAACCTGACAAAATAGGGGGAAAAAATACATTCACAAGTATCTGGTTGCTAATAAAAATGATAGTTCTCCGGTTTATGAAATACTAACCTTATCAAAACAGAATTAGCCACCGCAGGGCAGTCACGTAGGTTACGTTAAGCGACGTTAAATCATCCAAGAGCGTTGTAGCTAACCTTGGCATGCTAATCAATAAGAGCTTTCCTTGTTGTCACTGGCTAGCGCTTTGCCAGCTCGACAGAATGGGGTTCACAAATAAGAGCTTAAATACACCTCACAAACACGTGAGTTCCTGATTAAATACAATAAACTCCAACTCAATTAACTAGTCGCACAACTAAAAGGTAGCACGACCTCGCTAGGTTGCAAAAAGAAATGGCCACTGATACATTTTAGACACAAAAAAACAGGAAAGCAGGAAGGGAGTTCGGGATGACTCTACGACACAGAATCAAAATTCTATTGATAAAAATCGTTAATAAATCATTTCTAAAGACTGATGACTGAGATGTCACTGAAAATGTAAATATTTCGCATATTATTGTTACCTATTTGTTCCAGTGTTGTAGTTGTAACAGACTGTGCACTGCTCCTCTTTTCTCTCTCTACCCCTGCTAGCTTCGTATCAGCTGAGCGGCCTACAACTGCAATATACATCCGCGTTATTCATCCGCTGTGGAACTAGATAACCGTGATTTTCGACATCAGCTTACTGCGACTTGGCAGAGACGCTTCGCCTACAAACACCGATTTTAAGTCTAAAATAACAATACAGTGCTGCTGAAAAAGAGGGAGTTTTATCTGTAAATGTTCAGCTGTGATCAGTTAAACACTGGTGATACGAGCTTGTCACAAATATTAAGTATAAATCCGCTGGGTCGTGAACCCCCCCTCACCTCCTCCCACTTTCGTCTCTCTTTCTCCCTCTCTCTGTCTGAATGTGTAAAAATATAACTCTGTTAATAATTTAAGTCATCATAATTATTTTTTTCTGTTGCTCAAACGTACGTCCACTAATCGTGTTCCTTTGCCGTTGATTTTTTATATATATACTGTTATATTTATTGTTATATTTTAAATGTACGCCCTGAAATTTTTGCTAATCTTTCAGTGTAAATGTGACAATGACTGCATTCTATTCTATTGAAATAATTCAGACAGAGTTGTTTTCTTGTTGTTGTTGTCATGGTTACAGTGGTGCGTCCAAAATGGCGTCGTTGCTGGGGGAGAAGCTGTTTGAAATTTCTGGTCAGGGCCCAGCGCCCTCTAAAGATTTTTACAATTTTGAGATTACCAGAAATGAGGTAGGGTATATCTTGAGCAAAAATGCTCATACTTGAGTGAGTTCTCGCACGTTTTAACAAACCTCAGAATTCAGATGTTACTGAG
Source organism: Poecilia formosa (assembly GCF_000485575.1). Lineage (NCBI taxonomy): Eukaryota > Metazoa > Chordata > Actinopteri > Cyprinodontiformes > Poeciliidae > Poecilia > Poecilia formosa. Next base: position 598,246 of record NW_006800274.1, read on the forward strand.
GTAACGATTTTCGTACTTTGATTTCCCCATTGTCTGTCTGTCTGTCTGTTTATTTGTTTAATTTAAGGTAATATTGAATAGGTGGACCATCTCTATGCGACTTGAAAATAAATTTCGTCCTCCAAAACAGCAGAGGTCAACTTTTTCTAATTTTCTACTGGACAAACAACTTCAGGGTAAGATGTATTTATGTCCTTAATCTCTTTTTATGGTTAATGTTTAAGCTTGACTGAATCACCTTTGCTATGCAGAACTCTGTCTGGTATAATTATTGTCCCTTAAAATAAACATTCAGTTGACTGAGGATTATATCTTTCCTTACAGGGAAAACTGCCGTTCATGTTGCATTAGGAATGAAGCCACAAATCAGTAGAAAAAAAAGTATTCTAAAAATCTGGATCCACCTTCAATTTCTTAGTCATTTATTTTGGAGAAGCCAAAACTATTAACACTACTACGGAAAATTAATATTAATTTGCTAACCGCATCTTAAAAATTTGGTACCCCATTTTGAAGGTTTTATTTTGTGTCAATGTGTAAAACTCAACTGCAGCAAAGATCCAGATTAAAGCCTCTATGAAATTCAAAGCAGCACAAACAACTTTGATCTCATAGTTTTTTTTCTTAAGCTGATAAAAAAAATACTTAGCATACCACAGTTTTAAAGAATATACTGTGCCATTCCTATGTGTATTGACAGCCCTGGCAAAAATCAGAAAAACAACCATCTTTGATTTGTGTAAATTTATTCACCGAATGAAAAAGAAAATCACATGAAGATATAATCATAATTGTACAATTTTACCACAACAGTATCATCGCCAATAAGTGGAGCAATAGTTGAGAGGAAGGTAGGAATTTGTCCTGTAATCAGTGGGTTGTTGGTTGCTGTGTCCATCTCTGTCATCGTTTCCTTGGGCAAGACACTTGTACTTCACCCACCTTGCCTGCTGGTGGTAGTTAGAAGGGTAGATGGTGCCAGTATAGCAGGCTCACTTCTGTCAGACTTCTGTGGCTACCGCCAAGGTAGCCACAGAAGCTTGCCAACATCAGCATTTGAATGTGTGTGTGATTTCATTATAAAGTGTCTTTGAGTGTAATAGGCACTTTAGTTATGGACAGTGGAGGTGGTCATCGGGGACCAGTTGGTTTTGTTGAAGTATAACTTTTTGTGTACTCAGGAGGGATGTACATTTTGATACGTAGTGGTCAATTTTCTCACTGAAGCTAACAAACATCAGTTCAGATGACAACATTTCTGAGCTCTGATGCCCTGGAGGAGCCAAGGTTGATAAGTACTCTTGGTTCCTGGTAGTAAAAAGAGACATCATTGGGAAATATAAGCACTACCAATAAAAGGTGTGCATGATTTCTTAAAGTCCTGGTCTTAGATCAAATCTGTAATTTAAGAAATACAGTTTCTTTCAGCCGATCAGCGTTGTACGCAAAGAAGCTGGGCTAATTGTCTTTTAAAATACATTCTTGGTTTAAAAACATGTATTATACCTTTCAAATAGTGGGATGTTTCACATGTTTAGAAGATTTACCAAGCAAAGCTGTACCATTAACAAAAGACTGTCATTAACAAAGTGGGGTATAATTTAGCACAGTTGTTTGTTAAGTTATCAATAACACTTTTTATGTGAGTTTTCAAGAAATTACCATTGCCACGATCCATGTCCTCCATAGATGACGTTAGCAATGTTTTTGGTGAGAAGATCCTGGACTACTCGCTGTCACTGTGTCAGGGACACTACGACTATCTTGATCGCATACAGGATGACTTACTACTCAAAATCATGTCCTTCCTGCAGCTGAAAGATAGATTTGTGTTGGCACAGCTTTCCAAAAGATTCAATATGGTAAGACCCTTACAAAACATAAAATGTAGAATAATGAGGTTGCTGTATTTGCTTCATTTTTAATCATTTGCGTGATTGTACATTAACTGTCACACCTTCTAAAAAAATTTTAACAATCCTCATCTTCCTGTCGTGGGGTCTAACTGGACCATAGCTCTGCAACTCTGAAAAGTTTTGGGAACTGACTGTGAAGAACGACTGTCCTGATTACCACACTGACATGGAGGACTTAGCAAAAGCCATGGGATGGAAGGTTACCTATTTTACCTTCTTTCACAATGATGGTACCAACCATAATGACCACAACGGCAATGACACCACCAGCAAAGGCACAGAAGAGCAGTAAAAATGAACAGCAACACAACTGTTTTTTCTTGTCATTTTTTAGTGAACAAAGTAAAAAAAAAAAAAAAAACATTGCAAAAGCATTCTTAAAACAAGTTTGTACTTTCATATTGCCAACAGTTGCATTTAAAAAAATTGTTTTAACATAATGCAAAATTACAGGCAACTCAAATTATGCTACATAAAAAATTATATAACATATATTTTAAATTAGATCAAAACACAAGGTGGCAAACATATAATCAAAAGATCTTAAATGCTTGAATCCTGCTGACATCAGATCGGACAACGGTTACATACTTCCTGTTTACATTTGAGCAAATTATTGTAGTGCCCTCTGGTGGTGGTCCTCACTATTAGATGGCGTCTTTCTTCCCTCATTCCACTTCAGTGTATTACCACTGTGATGTGTTCTTTCAATGAGCCAGCAGAGGGAGCAGCACAGCAGTGAAAGCAGGATGATGATGATGAAGGGAAGAGGAGGAGAATCAAGAAAAACAAACCCTTAGGGTAGCGTGTGCAAAACAAGTGCTGTAGTTCTGGTTACCATTTCCAGGCCTAAGTGATCCTGCCTTGAAATTTTGGACAAATCTCCTTTCATGAGCATCTGCTTCTGCCCCAAGAAAGCTACTGTAACATTAGATGAAGGTATGAACGTTTTCCAGTTTTAAAGTAGCCGTATTGTGTCACAGAATATTTAAAAAGTTGTAATTTGACTTGTTTATTTTTTGTTTTGTTTTAAAAGAAAGGCAATAAGACAAAAATTATCTCTTATTAAGAAGGAAACAGACAATTTAGATTTTTTAAAAATGCTACATTAAGCACTAGCTCTCCCTCTATGATTTGACATGGCCACACTCAGGCCTCACTGAGGTATTATGGCCTATTATTAGCCTCTCGCACAGACTTCTCAGCTGAGAATGTTCTGAGAGAAAAAAAAAAAGTTCATTACATAACAATAAAGGATCTGTTTCCCAGACTTACTTCCTGAATACCAGAGCAGCAACTGGGCCTCAGACTAAGGGAGAGCGGAAGCCCCATCCATTTGTTTGTTGGAGCTAGGCTTGTTGTTTTCTGTTTATCCCTTTTCCTTTTCTTTTTTCTGCTCCACACATTCGCCTCACCACCCCTCCTTTTCAGAAACTCTTTGTAGGTCAGTGATGCAGCCGGAGTGACGCAGCACTGGCAGCTGTCTCCACAAGGCAACTTTGCACAGCAGGAGCAGGAAAATCTCTGCCAGAAGCAAAGTCCACACCGCCAGCAGCTATGACAGAAGATGGGAAAGGCCTAAGATGGGCCAAGGCAACAACGGAGGCCGGGTAGTCGCTTTACCCTCCTGCGCCTAAACAAACAGCAGAGACTTCCACTGCGCCAGAGACGGGCCCAAAGCAAGACCTTCCACACAGAAACGTTTTTTTAATAGGCGACTACAGGTATGGGTGCTTATTACAACAGCAAGATGAATTGTCCCGTGCATAAACCTCTTTGTTAACTGGGATTGCTTTATATAAAGCCTACTCAGTTTGGTGCGGCGGTGTTTGCCTTCCAGCCGATGAGTGTTCCCACAGGCCACAGCTGGGATCACAGAGCCACAGAAGCATAAAGGCCTGTATATTTTTCCTGTTTTAAACTCTTCCTGGCTGTGATGTTAGGGCTAGATGGTGAGATTCCTCTTATATAATACAAAACTTAAGCCAACATATAGAGCATAAAAGGATTTAAAGTCTGAACTGATTTTTTTCCGACCTAGCTGCCATTTTGTTTCCAGTTCAGATGTAGATATTGAACGTGAACAGAGTGATTCTTCCTAAAGCCGCCAACAGCAAACAGAAATGTTTACTAAAAAAATATATAGCACAATGCCTGGAATACTCCATAGGTGAAATATTTTGCAGTTTGACGTAATTTACTTAACTTGTGGAGGAACGTGGTGGCAGTGGTGGTGACATGGGTCAGAATTCGTCGTGTAATCAGTGGGTCACTGGTTCAAGTCCCTGTCCTACCCGTATATGTCACTGTGTTCTTGGGCAAGACCCGTCACCCGTCTTGCCAGCTGGTGGTAGACAGAACGGCCAATGTCACAATATAGCAGCCTTGCCTCTGTCAGACGAGAGTGCAAGAATAGGAATCACTTATTTCATTTTAAAGTGTCTTTTAGTATCCTGATGAAGCCCTACATAAGTCTGATATCACAAAATGGCAGATATCAGAAAACATTTCAAATGGTAGACCAACACAAAGTAGAACATGACTGTGAAGGGGAAGTAAATCACATCTATGTTAGAAATGTGTTATTCCTAGGTATTTTTATACATGTGCTGCTTTTATCAATGATTTACCTCTTGGCAGCCCTCAGTGGGAGCAGCACACGGGTTAGTTTGACTTGTAGTGAACAGAGTTATCTTATCTCTTTGTTCTCACAAAGCAACTTTTTATGGAAAATGACATTTGGCTTAACAGACAAAACAGAAAACACAAATGTCAAAGAGCACTTTGTGTTTTTGAATATAGAACAATTCAGTAAATGTTAAATTGTTTTCCCCAGAAGATTTCTTTAGATCCCTCAGCCTTACAGTCATTAACACCATTTTATATTTTAGTTTATTTAGATTTTGTTCAGATATTTTAGTTTTCCTGTTCTAATTTTTGCTGTCGGGTACAAACATTAATATCTAGAAGTACATTTAGATTATTACCCAGATATCGTCATACATATACATGTTTATCTCATTGGGATTGCGAGGGGCGCAGGTGCCTATCTTCAGCTGTCAATGGGCAAGAGACCAAGTGCACCTGGACAAGTCACCTCACCAGTCCCATTTATAATGTTTCAAATGCAACTCTAAACAGGTGGGTTTTTAGTCTAGATTTAAAAGCACTCAGTGTTTCAGCTGTTTTGCAGTTTTCTGGAAGTTTATTCCACATTTGTGGTGCAAGGAAGCTGAATGCTGCTTCTCCATGTTTGGTTCTGGTTCTGGGGATGCAGAGGAGACCAGACCAGAGCCAGAAGACCTAAGAGGTCTGGAAAGTTGATAAAACAACAGCAGATCTTTAATTTATTGTGGTGCTAAAGTCATTCAGTGATTTATAAACCAACAACAGTATTTTAACGTCTACTCTGAGCTACAGGGAGTCAGTGTAGGGACTCTAGTACTGAGGTGATGTACTCTATCTTGCTGGTTTTAGTGATAACTCAACCAGCAGGTCCTCTGTAGGTCCAAAGATAATAACTTCAGTTTTGTTTCTGTCCAGCGAGAGAAAGTTTTGGCACAACCACACTTTCATCTGTTCTAAGCATCTGTTCAGTGCTTGGATGGGTTCAGGTGACATCATAATGTAGAGCTGTGTATCATCAGTGTAGTTACGGTAACTAATCTTATTTCCTGTTATAACCTGAGCTCATGGGAGCATATAGATATTGAATAAGTCCCAGGATTGAACTTTGGGGTTCCCCGAATTTGCTTCGATGAGAAATTACTTATTGAAACAAAGAAATGGCTCTGCAGAGAGTGGTTAAAGCTGCACAGAGGACTGTGGGGAGCAGCCGTCCCTCTACCTCGGACCTCTATACATCATGATGAAGGGGGAGGGCGCTCCGCATCATGAAGGATTCCACCCATCCTGCACACAGACTGTTCCAGCCACTCACCTCAGCTGAGGAGCATTTAGTGCAGGACCACCAGGTTCAAAAACAGTTTCTATCGTGCAGCTGCCAGGCCACTGAACAATAGCCAATCTTGATACTCACTTTTTATAATAGGACAAATACCCTGAAGCAGAGTTAGAGCAACAGCGGAATGGTTCAGGAAGCACATTCATAAGTTTGTATGTCCCTGTCAAATGTCAGACTCAAATACAATTTAGAATCTATGACAAGAATTAAAAAGACTGTGTTCACTCAGATGCTCTTTATTCAAGTTGAGGGGCAGCTTTTAGAAAATTATAATAAGAAAAAAAATAGCCAAAAATTTCAGTTTCCAGATTCACAAATTACGGAGACATATCCCCAAAGACCAGACGCTGTAATAGCAGCGACAGGAAGCTCTACAAAATACTGACTGATCTGAATACAAACACAAGCTACACATTTCACATTTGAGGCATTTTAAAAACCACAAATCAGTTTCCTTTCACTTCAAAACAACTCCCTTACTTATCTCTATTTATCTCCAAAAAAATCAATAATATACACTAAGTTTTTGTTGTAGTTAACAAATGTCTTTAAAGGATCCATACTACTTTTACTAGGTCTCCAGACCTAGAAGAGACTGACTTTGGAAGAAAGAGTTTAGCATATTTTTCTACCAGCATCAAAAATAGTTTATAGCTTTGCATTCATAATTGCTACAATACAAATAATAACAATGGAAAAACAACTGATCAGTAGTTTATCATATTTTTAAAAAAACACACACACATAAAGTCAGATGCGTCTTCTTTGCATTCAGATGCAACAAGTAAGTGTATTCTTACAGATACTGCACCTGCTCTTTCACAACAGCAGCCATGTAACATCGCTTGTCTGGTTAAATGTAAGTGCTTGTCAGGATGGGAGGGCCTGAGCAGTTGCTTCTGTCTTTAGAGGCTAGTGGAGAGGCTACCGAGCTGCGTCGTGTGTTTGGCTTCCTCCCCTCCCCCTCGTCTGCAGTGCTGACGCATCTGCTGCTTTCGCATCAATCAGCAGCCTCTATATAGGTATACCCCAAGTCGCTTCAGAGAGCACGGTTTGTTTTTATCTCAGCCAGAAAAAGCATCGCTGAACATCTGGACTGTGATTGCTGCTTTGCACAATAGGGCGGCAGTGTGTGTCATCTCCTCTTTGCTTCAGCTTTATCTGTTCTAACCACAGTGACTGTCAAGGCATGGGCGAAAGGCAGTGGTGTGATATGCTGCTGCACAGGCAGAGACTGTGTGCACCAGCAGATGGTGTGCTGTTATGCATTTAAGGTGCATATTAGAGGGCTCATGATGATTTATATTTCATGCAAGGCATTGTCCTGTAAAAGCGCGCGCATCAGGCTCCACTTGGATCTAGTTTGCGGCGCTGGGGAGATTTAATACGGCATCCGTTATTCGGCTCAGGACCACTCGCTATGAGCGCTCACAGTAATGCAGCTAAGCGTGTTTTCTGGCTGTGGGATGAAGAACAGAGCCGATGTGTGATGTAGAGCCCTGCATTTCTCCGCTCTCCCTACAGCTCTCTGCGATGCTTAATAAAAGTTGCCGCTTCCTGCTTAGTGGCTCCAGAACGAAAGCGTCAGTTGCCCAGCTAGTACATGGGACAGACCTGTGCTCCGATTTAGCTACATTCTGCAAAAAAAAAAAAAAAAAAAAAAGAATGTCAGTTATTCCATTCGCTGTAGGACATAGGAGGGTAGGGCAGCTCTAGCCCAGGACCCAGGCTGCATGGATAGAAGCGATAGATGCTGGAGCTGAAGTCATCTGCACACTGATGAGAGGGAGGGAGAGGAAGAAAGACGTCAGAAAAAGCTCGGCTTCAGACACCACCACTGTTTCAGCGACCATCATAGGGGAAAAGGTACTTTCGCCTATCTCTTATGAAACTGTTTTTCGTGCATCACTGTGTGTATGCCAGGCCGTAGAGAAAGGGATACTGCACAGTATTGTTTTCTGTTCGTTGTGCATCATTTTCTCTGATTCACTAAGGTACGTTTTGCATGCTTACCCTCAAAATCCAACCTGCTTGTGTGTGAATGTGTGCGGAAGTGTGCCTTGCAGAGCTGAAAAGATTTTTTTTTTTTTTTGCCTTGACAGTTTGTTTTTCATTTTATAATACTTTCTGTATCTTGCTCCGTCATTTCTCAGTTTGTGGTTTGACCTCAGGGGATTTCTATTTTTCAGAAAAAAAATATAAAAGCAAATTATGTCTTTGAAGGTAAACTAAGTCGGGGTGTGGCAAATTCAAAAAAAGCAGTGATAACAAGTTAAGAAATTCCGCTCAGCATGTGGCTGCAACAAACCACAACTGATGCAAACTGTAAAAAATGAATGTGGTGGATTGAAGAAGGTTCCTGGAGGGAGAGGGCGATGCTGATCCACAAATAGCGCAAAAAAGATGAACAATTCTGTATGTTCGGAACCTACTTCTCCATCAGATAACGCTGAAATATCTGAAAGTCCATTTTGTGCTGCAGACACAAAGACTCTCAGACCTCGGCAAGCAAAAGACAAAGTATAGTCAGCTGGAGACAAAGGCAAACCTCCATTGCTTTGTGCATTTCTGCTTGCAGCAGGGTTCCCAAAGAGGGCACAGCGTTTTTTTTGTTTTTTTTCTAACAAGAGGTAAACTGAAACCTCTGACGGCAGATACAGTCGATTGCCGTCCGGCTGAATTCCAATAAGTGCTGCGCCATAGCATGTTGCCATGACAACGGAGGCCCGTCTGAGATAGAAGGCAGGAGGTTAGCTGTGTTTTCAGTCGTCTGAAAGGCTTTACAGACACTGGCGGCCATATTGTATTTGGTACACATCACAACATTAGAACTAAAGAAACCTCTCTGATAATTACCTCCTTAGAGGAAACATTGTTCTGCGTTTAAAAACAATTAGCAAAACACAACACTGTCAAAGACACCAGCGCGAATGTTATTTACGTTTTATAAAACTAGAGATAATAAGCATAACTTGAGACAAAATATGTTGATCGAGAGAGAGACTACTTTGATGATTTATGGTTAAGTTTCAACAGTTTTAACAGAAATGCGTTGTTGTTGTTTGGCACATTAGGCCGCAAGTGCTCCTAGAGATGTCGCATTTAATACAGCAGTTGTAATTATACTTCTGACCAAATAAAAGCGCAAAGTGAAACTGTAAATAGCAGCAACGAAGGTGGATGCATGACTCATCATTTACAAGTAACGAAGTGTCTCTTACCATGTACAGCCAGCATGATATGCAAAACTAAAATGACTCAGATTGCATTTTCCCATGAGAGGCTCACAGTGTTAAGATAAAACTCATGCATTCAAATAAATGAATGTGTGGTTAGCTCAGATCAATGTAATTTGTAAATCTAACTGATCTCATTTAGTTTGTCATCACAGCATTTAGTTTGTCATCACAGCGTTTCCTTTTCAGTTTTAATTCTGTCCTAATGCACACCAGCAGGATGAAGCAAAGAAAGTCTCCGAATCTAAAACATGCAAAATGTGCTTCGTTTTATCATACTGTTAGCTATGATTTCAATCATCAAATATTAAATGATTGTTTAGCAGAATGAAATACTAGCAGCAATTCTTTTCGAGGCATGTGAAAGGAAGCCATCAACTGTGAAGATAGGAAAATATGAGTCATCACCACATAAATATCTACTTCAAACACGCACAAAAAAAAATCAGTTTAAAAAAACAATCCCTATTGAAATATGCTTTTTACTGCGAATACAAGAACATCAGTTATAAATAAAAATATTGTAATACTTTCACAAGACAAGAATTTTTGAATGGCAGTCAAGAAGCATGAAATCACTGTCAGATTTCCAAGTCGATTCAGAGAACAAGCATAAAAGAAACAAGCAAAGTCAAACATTTCACTAGACCTGCGTCATGTCTGAGAAACATTTAACTGCGGTGGTCTTGATTGTATTAATTTTGATTAATCCACATTTTCTGACTCTTTGTACTTTTTCTTCATCACATGGACCCACTCATTGTGAGGTTTAGCATTGTGCCCGTTAAAAATAATTGCCAGTGGTGGACATGAAGGGCAGTGTAAGTCTATCCAAGAGGCCAAATATATTATTGACATGCAGAATATGCATGCGTGGCACTATGTGGGAATATAAAATTATGAAAAATATTGCATCATTGTAATAATTGCAATTATTGATAATTACAATTAGATGTGTGGTCCAGCTCTACATTTTACTGTCTCAGTTTGGGTGCAGTAGCTCTTATTTCACCACATTTATTTAATAATCTTTAAGCATTATTGAATAAATAACTTTATATATATATATATATATATATATATATATATATATATATATATATATATATATATATATATATAAATTCTACAGATCTGGAGGAGAACTCTAAAGTGGTTTAGTTGGTCAATTAAGGTGGCTGAAATTAAACGAAAACTCACATATCCAGAAACATAATATAGATTCTTCGTTCAGTTATCATCGATCTTAGTTGTGACTGACAAATGGTTCAGAGAACATGTATCACTACCTACACCTTAGCTACGGTTTTATTCAAACAGGTATAAATAAGTAAGATGAATCATTTTACTCTTAAGTGTGTTCTATAATAACATGCTTTCTTTGAAATCCTGAAGACTGAATTCAAGTCAGGCAAACTTGGAGGCAGGCTACATTCTTTATGCTTAAAGTGGTTTGGAGGTCATCAGGTTTAAATTCAGCAACTGTTGATAGAAACTGGGGCTCCGTGTCAGAATGCTGCTGCCATCTAGTGTTAAAACAGAAAAAGTGCTGAAATGCTTTAAAAAGAAAATAGTCACATTTCAGAATTTTACACGTATCTACTTTACTACATGTGGTGTAATAATTTGTTATTTTTTACTTTTTAGATGACTGTGGTGAGCCTATGCATCCGAACCTGATGGACAGCACACACCCTTCTACTGTGCTGAGCAAGCTCAATGAGCAGCGGTCACAAGGCCTCTTCTGTGACGTTACCATCGTAGTAGAGGATGTGAAGTTTCGGGCCCACAAAAACATCTTGGCTGCATGCAGCGGATACTTCAGAAGCACTCTGACAACCTCAGATACATGCAGCTCCAGCCAAGTCCTAGAGCTTATGGACCTAAAGTCTGAAGTGTTTGCCTGTATCCTCAACTTCATATACTCCTCAAAGTTGACGTCGCTTGGTGAAGAGAACAGAGGGGGACTCGCAGCAGCTGGGAGAAGACTTGGAATTCCTTTTTTGGAAAAGCTTGCGGACGAAGAGCAGCGGGATGAATGTGTTAGTCCCAGAGACTTGTGTGCAACCACAAAATCTTCATCAGCAAAGAAGGAAGCTTCCAGGCGCGAGGAGACAGACAGTGCAAGAGGACCTCGCATTACCAATGCCTTCTCTATCACTGAAATGTGTCCTGGGAACAATCCCTTCACTCCTTTGGTTCAAACAGACAAGCAGAGGCAATCGCCAGACGTGGGACAGCTGCCCTCAAGTTTCCCTACAATATCCAGCATCAATGGGAACAATGAGACAACCCACACCCTGTCTGAACACTCATATGCAGTAAACAATTCCACTGAAGGCAAAGACACCAGTCAGTGGGACTACAGGAACGTCTGTAAACCAGCAATATTGCACTCAAAACCACTCATGTATAGGAATACGGGCCCACTGAAAAAGCGCCACAGGCTGAGAGGCATTTTGAGCAAAAGTATGTTTCCAGCACCAGCAGATCAACAAACAGATGAAGCAAACACAGTTACATCAGTGTTATCTGATGGTGATGGTGATACTGCTGCTCCTGTCACCGCTATGACACCTCCTGCACTTTTATTAGAAGCAGAGACAGAGAAGATAACAGAGACGGAGCTCTGTGGAGCCACTGACAGTGCTGACACAGAGCTAGGTCCGCCACCTCTTTCCCCTCACCCAGAGGACAGCATTTCAGTCTACAGCTGCGAGCACTGTCCAGAGATATTCTCAAATAAAGCTCTTCTCACCATTCACTCTGAGGTACATAAAAAGCATTTTGACACTCGTTTGACTTGTAAATTTTGTCACAGAAAATTCATACACCTCAAACGACTGCACAACCACGAGAGATTATGTCCAAAGACTGGAAGAGGCCCACCTAAGCTTGATGCCAGGGACATATCAGCCAAAGAGGTGGAGCACAACTCAGATGACAGATTAAGCGTGGAGAGCTCTGCAACACAGCCTCCCTCTGCAGACCTTCCCAGCCTGAACATGCCAGAGCTCACTGAAGTTAACCTAACGGAGCGCCTACATGAAGAAAAGACAGTTAGGCAGAGGCGATACAACTGCAGTGTGTGCAAACGAGTCTATGTCACCTTGTCCAGCCTGAGGCGGCATGAGAACGTTCACTCATGGCAGAGGGCTTATCCCTGTCATTATTGCAATAAAGTGTTTGCCTTGGCAGAGTACCGCACCAAGCACGAAATCTGGCACACAGGTGAACGCCGCTATCAGTGTATTTTCTGTCTGGAGACATTCATGACGTATTATATCTTGAAGAACCATCAAAAGTCCTTCCACGGCATTGATCCCAACCTCGCTGTCAGAAAGAAATCTGCCAATGGTGGGCTGAAAGCCAGCGTTTATCCAATCAAACTCTACAGACTTCTGCCCATGAAGTTTAGAAAGAGGCAGTACAAGACATACAGCCAGACATACTCAGAAAGTGGTGAAAAAGGTGACTCATCCACTTTAGATAACAGTTCTCTTATTCCTCCATTTGAAGAAAGCAGTCTTCTCAACCACCCTGACACAACTTCATTCCCGCTAACCTTTATGGCCACAACAAAGATGGTCTCCCCTGTCATGCCTCGCATCTGCTTTGACAAACCTTGTAATCAAGTTATTGATCAAAATCTCAACAGTGAACAGGGGGAGCAGACAAGCACAGAGAAAGAGGCTGGAGACAGAGGTTCACCTTTTAATAACTGTGACAGCATCTTCTCGTCCAAGCTAACTCTGCCCAATCCTGAGCCTCAAGCAGATAAACCGCCTGTGCTGGTGAACTCAGAGCACATTACTCACAGTGTGCCATTCTTCAACTCCTTAAGCACTGTTAAAAAGTTAGGAGAGTTATCAGCTTCAGCAAAAAGGGTTGAAGAGATGACCAAGGAGATACTTAAATCCAGCACAGAGGAGTTGATGCGAGACAAAGTAATGGGGACAAAAACAGAGACTTACATCGCCAAACCTGCTTGCCACGGCCCATCTCTGGACAGTGACACCAAGCCGCTATGTCAGATAACAGTGAAAATAGGTAACGAAGCCATCATCCGCCGCAAAATTAAAGGATCTAAGCTTTTCCCCAGGAAGAAGAGGAAAACTAGAGAACTAAGTGAGGATCAGACCCCAAGTCAGTGCAGTCCACTGAGGGAAAATTCAGAGAGTCCGAGGCTTCGACTCAGACCGGAAGCCATTGCTTCCACTGAGACATACGATGATACCAATGATTGTGATACAGCTGATCAGCTTTGGCGTCCCTACTATTCGTACAAGGCTAAAAAGAAGAGAAAGAGGTTCAGGTACAAACACAGAAATGCTTTGTTTCACCCCTGTCCCGATGTTTCTATAGACAGAACAGGTTTCACCGAACCCCACCTTGACAGAACACATTTTCCAGCAGAGGAGAGCAGCTCAGGAGCTAGCATCGGGCTGAAACATGGTCTTAGCAGAAACTACAGTCCGAGGCCCACCTACAACTGTGACATCTGTGACAGCTCTTTTATCACAGAGACCGGACTGAAAGCTCATGTGATCGGTTCCCATCCTTACTTCTGTCGGACCTGCGGAAAACAAGGTCCCCCCGGTGAGGCACCCTCCTGTGGGGATTACATCTGCAACAGCTGCATGGAAAATGGCTCTTGCTTTGACAACACACCCCGAAGCCCCAACCAAGAGAAGAAATATCGCTGTTCATTCTGTCCTCAGCGTTTTCTGTATCTTGCCACAAAGAGAAGCCATGAGAAAAAACACCAGGAGACAAATGACGAGAGTCCCAAATATGACACATTTACTTCATGTTCTACATACTCAGCACAACCAAGGGAAGGCAGCAAACAAGACACCACCAAAAGAGAGGACAGTGGCAATCAAGAGGATGTTGACATAAAATGTGAAAACACAGATGAAGAGCATTTTACAACCAATGAAAATAAGCCAAAAATCAAGGACACGTTTGACTTAATGTCGTCGACTCCCTATCAAGATGCGTCAGATTTAAGTATGAAAAATCCACCATCACCATATACGGACTGTCTGCCTACGTTGACGTCCTCAAAAATGAAACAAAAAGTTGTGAAAAAGAGGATCAGAGTTCATCATTCTATGCATCATACTTCAAAAAAGCAAGCATATGACAGGGACAGTGATCCCAACAAGAAATCATCGGCAGGACCAAGAATGAACAATCTCACTAATAATGAGAAATCAAGCAAACCAGTTCAGAAGACCGATTCTGAATCTAACGGTGCATACATTTCTTTACACAAGCCGGAAAAATATGTGTGCAAAGAGGAACCATTATTTTAAAGGCCTTCAAGGAATGCAGCTTAACTAGCGCAAATGTCAATTGAGACATTGTTGACTCATGAATTCTGCAATGTTTTGCATCAGAATAGTTGTTGACAGGACCAGGCAAACTATGATAATCTTGCATTAGCAGACTGACATTTCTTCCACCTTAAGTCCAATAACTCAGTGATTATTTTTCCACCGCTATGAAGGATATTTTTGTCCTGTGTCTATGCATGTAAGTCGGAGTCAGTGACTCATTGTAATGTTTTTATTTCAATGCAGTGCAATAACAGTTCAGCTTCTGCATTGTGTGGGGTGGCAGAAAAGTTACCTATTGTGTTTTCAGCTTCACCTTTTTTAAAGCGTGTCCGAGCAAAAACAATAGGGATTTTCTGTTTTCACCTTTCTGGACCTCTTGCTTAAATAACTGGAACTGGTGAGTTGCACTTTATGGTTAGACTATGCTGACTTGTAGTTTAATACTTTGATAATTGCCATTTTTATTCCAAGCTTTGTTCATGTAATTTGAATTTCTACTAAATACACAGGACCACTGAGATTAATATTACTCCTTTTTTCTGTGTTTAGTATGTATAAAACATGTACAACTATTTAAATAAATATTGTTACTATGAACAGTTCTTTTCTGTCCTTGCTTTGCAAACATTGATTTAAAAAAAAAAACATGCCGTGACATGTCAAATTCACTTTTTAAGCTAAGCAGCTACATTACTCAGACTAGAAGTTTACTTACATTAGTGACATTTATCAGATCATTTTACAAGCTGCGTTTCATACTTGACAGATTATAAAAGACTATAAAGCCACATGATGGTTATCTGCTCCTTTAGGAACCTGCAGCCCATCTGAAAAGTTAATTCTCTTTTTCCACTCAAAGTGCATCTGTGTCAGGCCTCCAAACACAATTTCCAGATGTTTTTCAGTTCCTGCCTTCATTCAAAATGTGGTTTGTTCTGCATTTAAGCAGATCATATGCTTTATAAGTACAGCCCTTCATATCACATGATCAATAACCAATAGTTATACTAAAACTATTTACTACTACTATTAATATTGATTCTTTCTTAATTAGCATGTATGAGAAATATATACATTTTTATTTATACTGGCAAGACCTAGCATCCCACTTTAAGATGAATAGAAAGCATTCATCTGAAGCCTGTAAAATCCAGACGTTTACTTGCAATATTTCAACTGAAGAGGGCACACTTAGTACAGCTCTACAGTTTGTTTATGATCTGTATGGGTTTGATAAAGTCAGTAGCTGTTTTGTTTCATTTTATCCCTCTGAGCTTTTTGAGTCAAAATTTGTATTTCAACTCCCTCGTGGATGTGATCCCTGTCTGAAGCTTTAAGTATTAAAATAAATGCATTTGTTCTTACACAAGATAAATCTTACACAAAAAAATAGAAAAAAAATTAACATCTTTAAATGAATATCCCATGGAAGCCATTCAGGGATTCCCATGTAACTGCACTAACAAAGAGCCGCCTATTTCCACAAAGCACCTCTTGGAGCTTCCATCTCACATATATAGCACCTTTTTTAACATTTGCAGGCAACATAGCTACTTGATTGTGCTATAAAATACCATTATGTGCCTGGAAAATACATAATATCACCCCTTTAAAGAATACAGTGCAGGTATGCTTTGCTCGCTACATTTTTAAGTCTTAAGTCGACTTAAAGAGTCAGGATTCCGAGCATACGTTGTAATAAAATAAAAATATTTACTTGCTCATCTGACTATTCAACTTTCTTTAGTTTGCATTTGCTACAGTGTTTGGAGGTACAAAATGCAGATAAGTAACTACATTGCTTTTACAGTATATTTTCTTGCACATTTTTAGCTTGAACTCTATGATCAGTTTGATAACCATTGGTCTATGCAAAACCTTCGGATAATCATAAGAAAACAGAATGTATTTTCAAATAAATAATCCTTAAAGCATTATGCCATGAATCTACATATCATCCATTGTATTAAGTACATCTTGTTGGTGGTTGGATGGAAATGATCAGCAGCAATCCTCAGGTTAAATTTATTTGGCACAATTAAAATGCAGCTCAACAAAATTAAAAAGAAAATGATCATGAAAATAATAATATATAAATCCTTCATCCTAACAGTGTGAAAAAAATAAATAAATAAAAACCAGCAATACAATCCTTCATCAGTTTATCATAAATGTAACAATACAGAAAAATAAGAACATAAAAACAGATCGATAAAGTATTAGTGGGAATTTAAAGAGAATATGTAATCATGAACACATACAGTGTTAAGTAACCTTTAAACTCTTAAACCAAAGGCTTGCTTAATGGGTATTTTCTATTTTTCTGATCACTCTCTGTAAATATGAGACATGTTTAGAAATGAAAATTCCAGAAGATGAGCAGTTTCCAAGCTATTCTTACCAGTTCAGCCCATCTAGAACCATCTTAGATGCAACACTCATGATCACTCTTTTCATCTCTCTTCTGATGCTCAGTTTGAACTTAAGTCGTTCACACCAGCCTATAGACCTGCAAAGGATATTGATTTGCTGCCATTCGTGTTAACAAGCAGAGAAACAAGTGTACCTAATAAAATATTAAAAATCACCTGCGCAATGAAAATCAGATAGGAAGAAATGGAAAATTATGTAACTTACGTTGGTTATACTAATTTGGAAAAATTAGTAATAATAGAAGTTAAGCTTTTTGTTGTCTTGTTTTTACATATCTTAAGTCAAGTAACCACTGAAAGTACCACTCGTGTTGCAATCGTACGCTAGCAAAGCATTTTATGTGTTGCAGTTTGAAGACAAAAAAGTCACTTGTTTTGTTTTTTTAATACTAAAAATACATATTTTTAAAACTTACACTTGCACACAGGAACTAGAACAATAACAAAAAGTGAAGATGTGTTTAAAGTTAGCAGGTGGGTTTCATGTTTTTTTTTTTGTTTTTTTTTTTACAAAAAGTCTCTCAAATCTCATTTCTAATGTTTTGAAAACATGTTACGCCTCTTTCTTGTGTAATTTAATCCATTTTAGTCACCTTGTGGTATCTTTCCGCCTCCCTCCCTCATCCTTTCAGTAATCTGTCTATGGGCGGTTGTCAACTCATTCATAACTAGTGACACGGCACGCTCTCAAGAGGTTGACTTGAGCAGAGGTATGGTGTCCGCGATTAGTTAGTTAGCTCCACAAGTCCAAGTCTGCGTTCTCCGAAAGGGTTATTGCACAACGAGCCAGAGCGCTCAGATACCTTCACTCCCTCTCAAAAGGACTCAGATGCACATTGCAGTAGAAAGTCACACCGACTTCCGGGGAAGTGTTATATTTTGCCAAATGTTTTTTTAGACCCCAGTGTTTTTTTTTCTTCTTTTCTTTTCTTTTCTTTTTTCTAAGGCGGTTGACGTGACGCCGCGGTGGGACTGGCTTTCCTCCACTCAGCTTGCATTCATAAACGGATATGATAGAACAGCACTGAATGCACCGGAGCAGCGGCAACAACACTCAGCGCTGACCATGGCGGAAGAGGACGACGCTAGGATTCGGATTTTACAGAGTCTGCGGGGTAAAATATGTAAGTATGACTCTCGACCGGGTGGCCGATGCGTCTCGCTACGGCTGAGGGTCGGGGGGAGTCGGTAGAGGAGCTGAGCAGCCGAAGCAGGCACCGGGGAGGGGCGCGGCGTGCTCCCAGCAGCCGCCAGTGTGAAGGCAGAGACGGGCACTCTGCCTGCTGCCTGCTGGTGCTTAACGTCAAGTTAACCTAGCATGCTAGCTGAAGCTACTAGCTTGCTGTAAATGATCAAATTCACTGGACACAGGAACCACTATTGGGTCATTTAAATAACTGAGAACAGAACGTTTTGGTGAAGAAATGAGCCCATTTTGAAAAGAAGAGCTGCCTTGTGAGCCCAGTTAACGTTGGTGACAAAGTGCTGCTAGCTAATATGTACCACTTCACTGCATCGTCTGTAAGCTAACCCATTCAGCTTTAACGTTACCTTGTGCAGGTGTACAACAAAGTATTGTGATCCCCATCAATTTGTGACCCAACTACTGTATGAGTTTCAGCTTTATTCCCACACCTTTCCTTCTTTATTCATTTTTTCCCTTTTTTTTTTTTTTACCAATGTGTGTGTCATCTTGTCATCATACAGTACAACCCTCTGTCTTTAATGCTGCACTTTATTATTTTGACATGATCACACGTATGGTTTGGGGATAGAAATCAATGCTGCAATGCATATATCTTAACTGCAAATCATTAAAGCGCAGAGTGTCAGATGATGGATTGAGATTTATATGCAACTGCTGCAGTTTCTGCTAAATATCTTGAATGGATCTGCAGAATCTCTGGTCATGTACTCCGTTCTCTGGGGATATTAAACTTGAAGGGTTTAAAATGGACTTCACCATTATTTATCATAATTTAAACATAAACAAAATGCTTATGTTTACATTAAATTTGGTAAGAATATGTCATTAAAGTACAACAAAAAAAACATGTTTAATATCAAAAACTCACTCGCTAAACTGAGTAAACTTAGGCGGGTCCGGTTCCCTCTCATGGCATCGTGTGTATGAATATTATTTTTTTTGCATCTAAATAGTCTATTTTTCTTTACTGCTAAAGCTTTGGAGCCTAGACACATTTTGAGATTCAAATTGTACTGTTTTTTTTTATGATGCGATTGATTCTTTTTTTTTTCCTGCTGATTTGATAGCCCTCATCAGTCAGATTATATACAAATTGCTATTAGCCTTATATCATTGTTTACAATTATTTCTTATAGTTAAGTCAAAAGCTCAGCGACGTCAGTAGATAGAAGAAATCAGATTAAACTACGTTTTGAAGACATTTTGCTTTATAAGTAATGTGTCCTTGAGTGGTCAGCGTAGACCCCTCAGACGTTTGAAAAGTTGCTGGAATGTTCTTGTGCTGAAAGGTAAAAAGGTGCAAGCGTCTAATGCATAGGCCTACTATAGAAAGGCAAATGTCAGTTTCACTACTATGAATTAATGAGAAAAAACTAAGCAGAACAAAAATTGAGGAACTATCATGGCATGTAACTCACTGCTGTCTTGCGAAACTCCATTCTTCCTCGTTCACATTTGGGCCTTTTTCCTTTAAGGGTGTATGCATCAATGGAGATGGTACTCTATGAAGATGTGTGCTTATTCGTTTTCACACTTGAGTAGATTGAGAGACCTGGCTGTGCCGAAGTGTCCAGGCTTCCTTTCTGCCCCTCAGATCAGAGACTTCAGTTTGTGAAAATGTTGTCACAGAAAGGAGATGACTGCAGAGTTTTTGCGCCACACTGCTTCTTGCGTAGCTGTGTGCATAGTGACTTTTCACCCTCTGGGTCATCCTGTTATAAGCTCATTGACTGTTTTTACTCGCTATTCCTAAGGTTAGCCTTGTTCTGTTATTATTAGTCTGCTAAAAGCTGATCTCATCTGTGGCTTTTCTTAACACGGCCTATACCCGGGCTTAGGATGCCTTTTCAAAGCCAGAGGACTAATTTAGAGTCTCACTACCTTTTAATCCTGCTGTCTAAATCTGTCATGTCTCAGAACGGGAGCATTCTGACGGCACAAATTCAGCCTGTCCGGCACCGGTTCTGTGTATTTGCGCGTTGCTTCCAGCCCGTAGGCGTTTAATCTGTCTGTAAAGTTATGGAAGTGGTGCGTGTTACAAAGGTGTTTGTCATTTGTGAATCAGCGCTGTTCTGTCACCATTGGTTATGCTGAGGAAGTCAATGTTTCGTGTTTTTAACCACATATGAGCGTCGAGTCTACTTCAGCTACATCCGCTCTGCAGTTTGCCCTAACATTTGCCAGGGGCTCCTGGCCCCGAATTAACATGAGGATGTCGAACATCAAAGTAGCGTTTTTTTAAAGTGGTTTGGTTGTGAAGAGAGGGATTCAGATAAAAATCAACCACCTCTTTCTTTCTTTTTTTCCCAGTGTCAGAACATGTTCTTTGTACCTTTTTATTTATAAAAAAAAAAAAAGAGGCTAGAATCAAATCTTTATTTTGTCTTGTTTCAGGATCATTACAATAAAAAAAAAATCTTGTTGAAAGTTCTCAGATGGTCTCAGACATGTTGTTTGTGTTTCCCATTGTTTGGATGATTAAAGGTTCTCTCCCGTTTGTTTTGCAGGTGAAGCCAAGAACCTAGGTCCAGTGTCGGGTCCAAATCGACTAAAGGATCTCTGTACATTTTGCACCATAAGCCTGGACCAGGAGGAAGTGTTTCGCACCAAGGTGTTTGACAAAAGCATCACGTAAGCACAATTACAGAAATTTATTGCGCTCATGTTGAACTGCAAATGCAAGACCTTGTCTTTTTGTCGTTATGTCCAAAATCAAAAAATGTAAAACATGATGTAGTTAGTTTTAATTTTAAAGCGAAAAGCTAACAATTATTCCTACTGATCATGTTGAACCCTGGGACAGGTTGGCATTTTTGTTTTGCAAAGAGAGCCACACTGAACTTCTAAGACTGCCTTAAAAGAGGATCTCAAACATGGTTTTTTTTAATCGTCTATATATGCAGAAAAAAAGTGAAATGGACATTACATTCATGTTTTTCATGTAACAGTCTACATGGTGCTGTTTTGTCATTCTAGGCTTACGCAGGTTTATTAGATAAAAGTTGAAAAGGCACCAGACTGTCGGTTTCGCAGTACGAGACATTTAACAAAAACATTTATTTTACGGTTTTACCTCAAAAAAGAGCAAACTTTTTATGACGCTAGACTTGAAAATATCTTTGTTTTAATTGCTATTTAATTCATGGGATCAAATTTATTTGTTTTTAATGTAATATCTTTAATCTGGTTTAAGCATTGCTGCTACTGCATGCAGCTGCTGCTTTAATACATGTATTATTTGGATTCATAAACCTAAATAGCAATATAGAATACATCCATAATAAACTTTAGTTTATTTTTTATGTGCTCACTGCTCATAATGTTGCGCCTTTGTCTTTATCATTCAGGTCTTTTTAATAACACAAGTCTAACGTGCTGATTTTAGCAGCTTAATTAGTTCAGCTGCCTGCTCTGGGAGCCAGCCTGCATTTAGCTGCTTAACCGATATGCCGCTTATAGTTTGCGGTCTGTAGCTTTAAAATGTTGTTGACTTACTTTTCTTTAGTTTCCTCTCCATGACTGTGTAGCTTTTTATGACCTGAAAGTCTTTCTTGTTAAAGAAAAAGTGTAGTAGCCTCCTCTCAGTGAGTAGCAACATTTACAGGAGGTGGGATTTTACAATTCGTACACCTGAAAAAAAAAAAATCTTCTCTCACGTTGGCATTTTGTATTTCATCTCGATTAAAGATGTTAAGTTGTAGAAACGGGATAAGAAAACATTTGAGGTGTTTTTAAATTTAAGCTTATTGAAATATCTGTACTGTGATCCCTCTAACTGGCTCAGGCCTAGAAAACATACACACACACAAAAAAAAAAAAAAAAAAAAAAAATATATATATATATATATATATTAGCCTTTGCTGACATTAATAAATGCTAATTATTTATTATGTATTGGGTAATTGGGAGTTGTGTAGGCATGTTTTTTTATATGTATTTTTATTGTGATGATTTGCACAGAGTTTATGCTTTCTTGAGGTTTTTTTTCACTTTATTCAAACGTTTCATGATCTTGTTCCTTCTATTTGCCAATAACTACTGATGGTACAGAATCATAACACACAAATTACTACTCTCGTAAATTTAAATTAAGAAGTTGTACACGAAACTGTGGATAATTTTGAAATGTAAAAATGTTTCGCAGCATGTGAAACAAGCCCACTGTGGGGTCATTGAAAGCGAATCACCAACACGTTGCACTTTACAGCTCATTTATCAGAAGCGATGCTGGCTAAAAAAATCCAAACATCTACTTGTTTGTACTGAGGCAAAGGATCCGAGTTCAGGGTGTTTGTGTCATTTTCTCCTGAAGAGTAATTCTCTGAAAGGAGTTGTGAATCATTTGTATGGTTGAGACTGCTTAGTGTAAATACTAGTTAGTTGAGGTATCATATTTTTACAGCTTATAGATATCAGTTGTTGTTGCAGATTCTGTGATTTTTTTATGTTTTGTGGTGGTTGTATTAATAAATATATATGTGATATTCTATTGTACTATGTATATATTTTTTTAAAAAAGAGGGGGTGATTATGTGTGTGTTTCTTTTTCACACCATTGAATCAGTTTTGTTTTTGATAGTATAATGGTTTTGGTAAACCGTCAGTTTATTAAAATTAACTTTAATAACTCCTAACTTTTACATTTGATCCCTCTATCCATTGGTGCTACAATATCAGGCTAAGTAAAAATACATATCATAAAAACAAAGGCATAAAAAATTCCCCTGTATCTTCATAATTTTTTTTTTTTTTAAATAAAGATACACAGGGTCCTAGTCGAGTTCAGAAAATCCAAAAGGTCTTGAAAGAATTGTTTCTGTTTCTTTTAAATCAGTTCTTTTTTTTTTCTTAGCTGGTTTGCATGCTTGAGAAGTAGTTTTATTTATTTTAGACTGACATAATTTTATCTAATAGTCACATGTTCTCAAGAAGTTCAGTGCAAGGTGTGGAAAACCATGATGAGTTGTGAATTAAGACTTCCTTAATTCACACGTCATCTCATTAAGGTTTCCTTAAATCATCATGCATCATCGTGTCAACATTAGCCCATCTTTCATGGTATTTCACAACACTCCTTTCTCCACGCATTTTTTTATTTTTTGGTCCTGTTTTGGTACCGTTCAGAATGATTTTTACCGTCTCTGAGGAAGTGCGTCCTCCCACGCTCTTCTCTGTCCTTCTCTCTGTGACACACTCTTCTACCCTAGCTGCTGTTCAGCAGAATTAGATAATCAACCATGTTTTGGCCTTATCTTCTTGAATTTTGCTCGACTCCATTTCGGTTTTATGTGCTCCTTGTGTCTGATCTAAAGGTTATCTGGAAGCTTGAAAATGAGCTAATCCCGAGGATAAAGCTTCTCTTCTCTCTGTGACACACTCTTCTACCCTAGCTGCTGTTCAGCAGAATTAGATAATCAACCACGTTTTGGCCTTATCTTCTTGAATTTTGCTCGACTCCATTTCGGTTTTATGTGCTCCTTGTGTCTGATCCAAAGGTTATCTGGAAGCTTGAAAATGAGCTAATCCCGAGGATAAAGCAGGCATGTTTAAACAGCCACCAACGGAGGCCTGTAGGTAGAGATTTTACATTGTTTGGAGACCGGCATGACAACAGAGGAAAATGTAGTTTAGTGGGTGTATTTTTGAGTGTGTGTGCAGAGCGGGAAGGGGGTGGGTCACAGGTGCATATTTCTGTGTGATATTTGAGGAGGATGCGTGGGTGTGCGCTGGATGCGCCGGCCAAGCCCGCTGTGGAAGTGTCAGGCAAGATATTTCTCTCTGTGCAACATGTTTAAATTGTGAAGGAAAATCAGAAGGAGCACCTAGGAGCTATATTCTCCTTTACCCATCCTTTTTTTTTTTTTTTTTTAACCTGAGTACATTTCTCTTATAAGAAGGAAATTTGAAGTACGTTTAGGTATCCATAAATACCTAAACCTATAGACATTTAATTTCATTTTTTTGACAAAACTGTTTAATTGCAGTCATTTTATCTTTTTTTTTTGGACATCTTTTGCCAGTCAGTTCTGAACGAAGCAAAGATTATCTTTACCTGCCTGCTACAAGAAAAAAAAAATTAATTGGATTTTGTGTTTTTTTTTTTTTTTGCTTTCCAGCATTTTTCTTTGTATTAGATCAAATTTATTAGTTCATAATTTAAACGTCCAATGAGGTAAAATTTTCTTTACTTCATTTCATAAAAGAGCAACTATAACGGCGCAATGAGCATCTTTAGCATAAAATACTCTATATTAACACACGCAGGATCAAAGTGCTGTACAGAAGGCATAAACATTAAAATTATGCCGTCTGTCATTTATGTCTGTGAAATTATGAATTTTAAATGTTAGTTTTAGTTTGTTTTAGTTTTTACACCAAAACACCAGTAAAATAACTGAGATACCAAAATACTTTAAAAACACACATAACCAGCCATGCAGTAAAAACTAAAATAAACTATCGTCTAAAATGGTAAGAAGGCAAAGATGGACAAAGACAGAAGTTTTAAGAAGTGCAAGAAATTGATACAAAAACATTTAAAACTTTCTTTTATTTTTTTTTGGAAAGTCTGTTTTTTATTATTTTACGTTCTGTGTTTTAAACAGGTTTGCAATTGGATAAGTTATAACTAATACGTAAATAAATAAATTGATTAGCTTTAAAGAAAAAAAAAAAAAACTAACCCAGCACACGCTTAACAAAGAGAACATCTCTCACGACTTTTTAAAGATATTTTAATGCTTTGATCTTAATCTGGCGAATGTCTACAAACTAATTCTGTAAATATTCTGAACAATGCTCAAGTACTGAAATCAAGTGGGTAAACTTTCTGTTTTCCACATGAAGAAATACATAATTTTGCAATGGCTTTGTCTTTGTACTTTTCTATAATTTTCTTCCTAAGCTTGTTTTAATCTTTTTAGTTGTTCTATGTCTAAGTGGAGCACTTTTTCACAGCTTATTAGGAATTATATTTTTAATGCAAACTATTTCTGCACCATTAACCTCAAGGTGGAGGAAAGGTGTTAAAAGGTTTCCCAGTCACGTTCAAACCCATGATACGAAGAGCATTTCCTACATCCCTGATGAGTCACAAGGGCACCCTGTGATGTCCACCGTCTGCTCACACTTTTCAGCTTTCCACATTAACAAACGCCATGTTCATGACTGTGATGCAACATTCCTGTGACATTGAATTGTGACAGAAAATGTAATCTCACAAATGGCCTCACTGGGTAATTATTTGTTACATTTATTTTTCCCCTATGTGATACCAGTCATTGTGTAATTGCTGAAACATAACAGATCTGTTGCACAATGCATTTTCAGTGCAGGATTACATTAAATCACTGACATGCATAATCTACTAAAACTCTTCCTCAGTGGTTTTGGCATACTTGGTTTCATTTACTGACGGGTCAGTGTGTTTTGTCCTCTTTTAGCATCGAGTGCTCAGACCCGTACTGCACGGAAAAATGTCTGTTTAGAAAGTAGTCATAGCATGTCTGTAATAGAGGCCTAAACTTTTAAGGTTATAATGAGGTCATCATGCTGTTTGTTCTGTCAACAAGTTCTTTTTTTTCCTCCTTTTTAATTTAACTACGAATACATAATGATTCTTTCTCCCCCTTTTTTACAGCCCTTTTTACGGAGAAGATTTCTTCTTTGAGATCCCGCGGCCATTTCAGTTTTTATCCTTTTATGTTTATGCCAAGGGCGTTTTCCAAAGGGACCTACCTGTTGGTAAGTCGAATCCATGAACCAGAGACGTAACTGGGCTGTCTCCAGTAGATCTGTTGTGGTTTCACATTGTGCCGTTTTATTTTCCAGGCAAAGTGTCAATCCGGAAGGATGATCTATGTAAATATAGCGGAAAGGACGATTGGTTTAACCTCCAGCCTGTAGATCCAAACACAGAAGTTCAGGTATTTTTATTTTTATTTGTAGCTATTCTGATGTATGCTACTCACCAAAGTTTAGCTTTAACAAATCATGTTGAGATTGTTTTTTTTGTTTGTTTTTTTAGCAGTTTTCTATTTTTACAATGAAGTGAATTTTGAGCTGACAATATACACCTTTTAAAAATATACTAAAAGGTAATACAGCAGCAATGCAATACTGCTAAAAAGGCCCATAATGTTTGTGCTTTCTGGAAAAATCCAGTCTTAAAATTTGTTGGATGTTTATTTCCCCCTTATTATTTTTGTTTGCTCCGATCTGTTATTAAATTTTAATTGCAAGGATAATCTGAGCATCTTGCAGACGTGCAGAATCAAAATGGACCCTCTGATACCTTTTTGGTTTGCAGCTTTACTCAGGACTGTAGTGGGTAAAAAGTTTAAATTCTGTCAAGTAAGACTTTTTGGTCTTGGTTGCACTGTTCTGCCGTCATTTCCTGTCTTTTTCGGTCTCCTCTAGTTGCAGGTAATGCTAAGTAAGATATCATTTAGCTGTATAAAGTCTTATATGGCTGTTTTTTTTGTTTTTTTTTGTATGATATCTTCAGGATGTTCTGGGTTGTCTGTTTAGCTTCAAAGATTAATTGGATTGGCAGCATTGTAGTCAAAGACCTGATTTTACTTGGCAGAACAACAAAAATATTAATAACAAGGATTGTTACTTTAGTATTTTACTTACAGAATAAACAAAGTAGATGTACTAAAACACCTCAACCTTCACACCAACGGCCTTAGATTAGTCTCAGTGGGTGCATTTTTGTTTGTGTTGTAGATTGCCATTGACACTTGATGCATTTCTTCATTTCACAAACTAAAGTAATGTCATGTGTTAATGATAGTTGTTTGAAAATGTGGGGGAAAAAAGCTAGAAATTAGGGCCTGCTGGATGAATGAGTGAAGGACTGTTGGTAAATATTTGTTCATTGGACATGTAGCAACTATTGAAATTCTTTTTAGTAGTGAAAACAACACTTTTTGAACTGGTGGCTCTTTTGTTGGGGTTGTTTGACAAGATAGAGAATGTTTCTATGAAATGGATTTAATAAATCCTCAAGTTATTTATTTAGTTTTTCTTTTTCCTTTTTTTTAAAAAAAAATCTTTTCTGTAAAGATGTCCTTGGAACATCTAATCTTCTAGGCACATGTGTTTTAGATGCAAATCAGATATACAGTCGTTGTTCCGTTTTAATGTGACTGAACAAAGTAAAGTAAATAAAATGATCAGTGAATAAAAAAGAAATCATCATTTATGCAATGTCAGAAACAATACCTGTTGAAAATGTTTAATCCTTTCTTACAAAAGGGTTCTTTCATTTCACTGCACATATGTGCAGCGACAAACGAGTTCAAATTCAAAGTTGGTACTTTTGAAAACAATAATAAATTTGTACACAACAATAACAAGGCAAAATGTTCATATCCTAACATCCCTATTTACATTACTGTGAGCATCTGCAGGAAGTAACAACGATGTGACATTTAAAGCTGAAACACTGCGACAGTAAAAAAAAAAAAAGAAGCTGCAAAACATTTGGCGCCACCTGACAGAGTTCAAGAAGCTGGTCTGCAGCCCTGCTATCTGTTCATCACCTGTAGCCACAAACAGTGAAGTTTATGCAAATGCACTGAATCAATGAGGCAATGCTAGTCATGAACTGTTTTTCTTTAATGTTTATTACAATGAATGAAATTTCTGCAGATTCCAAACCTTTTGATTTTTGCAGCAATAATTAGCTCAAGGTGGCATAAACATGAGGGGGACATGTTTGATGAAGCCTCTGACAGATGAAGCTGACCAAAGCAGTGAAGGAGAAAGAGACGGTTTGTTTTATCGAGGCTGACAAAACCCTCATGAAAAAAAATGTAGGTTCATCACACCGCCCACTCAAGAAGCTTTACCTGGTAGATGAGTAGTTTCATTTTCTCCCTTACGTTTAATACAATCCTGTTACGTTTGTTTTGCTGATGGTTTTTGGCAATATGGCATAATGTGAGAAAACTGTAGCTATATAAAAAACTTTTTTTTTTCTTAAACTGGTTTGTTTTCTGATATCACGACTCCATTGCAATGACATCAAGAAAATCATCAGCAGAGGAAGATGTGACAAAATACTCATCAAACGGAGGCAGTCAATTTATCTTACCTGCCTTATGTCTAGAAAAGTCTTATTTGAGACCAAATTAAGAGGATACTCAAGGATATTCTGTTTTTGTTTTTGCAACATTGAAAAGGTATGGAAGTGCATGCTAGTTATTGGCAGCAATGTTAATATCAAACGCTGATATTGGCCCAAATTTACATATTGGTGCATCCCCAGTTCTGGTTTTACAGCGCAGCTTTGGTTTAAGCAGATAAGTAGGACTGTAACTACACCTCTGGCTCATGAGACAGGCTGATGGGGAATTGCTGTTTTCACGTCGAAGAAATTAAAGTTTGGATGCATTTGGGAGGAAATTAAGAGTCCCAAAATTTGTGTATTTTTCCTAATAGAATAAATATTTTCCGAATCGCATCACATTATGTTGCTCAAACCTGACAGGGATAAGTATTTTAGGTTTTGAGCTAGAGATGACGAATCCAGTCCAGAGTCATTAAAAAAAAATGTGAGACAGCCTCTTGGTTTTACACCAAGTGTCATTATTAGCCAATGGTAAGGCAGTCAGGATTCTTTCACAATGTTTGTGAATCATTAATATCTTGTCTTCCTCTGTCAACATTTTTATTTTTGCCAAGTCCCCAGAATCTTGCAAGACGAACATAATATGCTAACACAACAGCAGAGCTCAATAAATACTTCCTTTCAAAATAAGAGCCTGAGATATGGATGCAGGACAGGGATTTGGTCTTAAAGCAGCCCCCTTAATACCCAGGGTTCTTTGCAGGACTCTTTCAAATAAAATAA
This sequence comes from Poecilia formosa, assembly GCF_000485575.1. NCBI lineage: Eukaryota > Metazoa > Chordata > Actinopteri > Cyprinodontiformes > Poeciliidae > Poecilia > Poecilia formosa. Next base: position 627,208 of record NW_006800274.1, read on the forward strand.
AGTTCAGAGCAGCTGGATGCCGCTTTTGACAAGAAATGTTATAATGTTGTAATTTATCAATATTTTGTTGCAATTATTTCAGTAAGTTATAAACTTATCATCAGTGTGCAAAACTCTTCTCTAGTTACCCCAATTTATTTCTTGATCTGTATAGTCTTTTTCTCCAGTTTGTGGGATATAAGGTTGGTTTCTTGGTTGAAATAATGCTCTGAAATCCCAGTGCAAAGAACCATTTCTGCACAGATTATACAGCCGCTACAGTTTTTAACAGGTTTCGTGTCATCTTAAGAAATATTCATGTATCTCTAATGCGGAAAAATTTGCTCGCACACCAACAGATCGTGCGGATTTTGCATTTTCACTGGCCTCTTTGAAGCTCTTATTTGGGTAAAAAAAAAAAAAGTACCCGGCAACCAGTACTTCTGGTAACTTCTGTAGCACCTGAGCCTCCGGTAACTTTGCTATGTGAAAATGTATGCTAACCAAACCCGTAGTTTTGCGGTGTGGTGTTGGAAGTAAAAGTATGCCCATAGTACTAATCCTCTGCTGTTTTTACTGTAGCTACTGTGTTGACTCTAGCTGCCATTAGCCCACGCCGGTCTATTCTGGGGATGTACTGCAATACTGATTCACTCACAAGTAGACACTTTCCACAGCAAAGTTACATCAGTGAGAAATGGAGGTGTTGATGCAATGCTGTTCTGGATTTGGTTTCTAGCCAAACTAGAACAGGCTTTGCCTGTAGCCTGTAGACCGGCTGGTCAGAAGAGAGGAAAAAAAAGGGAAAACTGTAATCTTTTCAAACAATATAAATTTCATAATCATATTCAGTACTTGAAATGAAATAATTTAGCGACGCTTTCAGCTTATTTGATCTTTTTTTTTGTAGAGCAGTTATCTTGGCTTAAAGGCCTATCTTGCATCTGAAAGAAGTGCTTGCCTTGTCAGCCAAGTGCTGAATTGCAGAGACAAGAGTCCAAGTGTGTGGGCGTCTTGTTTAGCTCTTTCTATCTCTCTGACACTTCCGAAGGCGAGACCTGCAGCCTTCACCACATCCGACCCTGTAAAGATCTTTTTGAGTGATGGCACATCTATTATGGTTTTTGTCGCACATTTTACCCCGATTTCTCAAATGTAAAAAAAAAAACAAAACACTTTGCCACAGGGCAACGCAGCTCTTCCAAAGGGCAACACAGAGCAGTTTAACATAATGCAAGTGTTGGATGCGTGTAATTCAGTGCAAACAAAATGCACAGCATATGTGTCTGTGTCTTGCTGTGACCTTGTTTTTATCGTGTTTCCATGTCAACCTAAGATTTTATGCATAAGTATTAAGTTTGATTGAATATAACTCGCATTTCTTCGACAGGGTAAAGTTCACCTGGAGATGCGACTGAATGAAGTGATCACAGATCACGGCTCCACTGGTCAACACTTACTTGTCAAGTGAGTCCCAACTTTTCCTCGATGCTACTAATGGTATTCAGATTAAAGGGGGGAAACAACAAAAAAATGTTTGTCTCATGAGCTGTTAAATGTTGCAAGTTATTCAAGCCAAGGTTGAATTTTAAAATCTCCTTTAGCACTGAATGAATTTGTGCCATTAGCTGAGAATCACAGCACAGCAGCAAATTCGTCTGCTCGCTTTGCATTAGTAAGTTTTACAAGAACTGATTTTTAGTTTAAAGCAAAATATGGAATGTATGTTTAAAGGTTTCAAATAAAGACTGATGATGTATATAAAAAAAAAAGTGCAAAATTTTGGAAACCACAGGAAATCCGATTTCTCGGGTGGTTTTTATTAATCAAGGTCTTGGAACCTAAGTAGGTTATCTGCGCTCTAGTTTAAAATTCAGTGTTGAAAGAAACCTTGAACCTCGCGCTGCTTCGGCGTGCTCCAAGTAGTTTTCAAAAACTTTCATTTAAAGTGATCAGCACCACCATAGTAGGAAAAGATCATAAAAGTTATTTGTATTGCATGAAGTTTCTCAGACTCAGACCTGTGCGTCCGTTTTTTGCAAAATGTAACGAAATGATGCTGAAATGTAAATAATTTGTATCATAGAAAGTATTTACACCCCTTGACCTTTTTATATATATTGCCACTCTACAAGCTTCAGTGGCTTATTTTGGGATTTTATATACTACTGTAAGCTGTAAAGAAAATTATGCACACATTTCACCTATTTTTTATTTTATTTTTTTTATTTAAGCATTTATTTCAAGCTGCATTTGTATTCAAGCCTTCTGAGTCAATACTTGGTGGAACCATTTGTGACAGTATTTGCAGCTTGAAATCACTGGCGGTATGTCTTAAGATTTGCACATCTTGAGGCTGAAATAGTTGCCTATTCTTCTTTGCAAAATAGTGTAAGTCTTATCAATGGTCTAGTCAAACTCTTGACTTTGACTAGACCATTGTAATGTACAAATATGCTGTCATATGAGCCGTTTTCTTGTCCACTTAGGTAGATTTAATGTTTGAAGAAAGCATTCCCACAGAATGAAGCTGCCACCACCATGTATTGTTGTTGTGGATAGTTTGTTGTTTTCCATCACGCATAGTATTTGGTATCTAGCTCAGGTTAGGTTTTTCGTCCAATTTATCAGTCTACCTTCTTCCAAATGCCCCTTTTTTGTTTTGCAGTATCCCTCCACCGGTGGCAATCTGCACACTGAAGTTCTTCCTTTCAGTGCTTTCTTCTGTAAAGGCTAAATTTGTGAACTGCACTGCAGTTTGTCTGACCTGAGCCTGATTTGAGCTTCTCTTAAGCGTTCTTACCGAGCCGTTCTGCTGTTTCTTAGGTTTCATGACGCCGTTTGTTCAGCAATGTTCTCATCTAAAATGCACATCTCAGGCCTTCACAGATCAGATGGATTTATACTCAGATAGAAATCACAAGAACACCATTCACTAGTTGCGTGACGTTTGATGAAAGTTGGTTGCGCAAGATCTACTTTAGAGTGGTTAAGAGGAGGAGTACAAATGCGCGACACATTTTTCATATTCTGGACAAAGAATTTGATTAACTATTTAATTTTCTCACTTTCATTCACATAAAATCCCCAAAAGAATACAGTGAAGTTCATGCTCGTAACATGGAGATGTTTCAAGTTTTTAAAGATCTTTTAGCAAAGATAAAACTTACTAGAAGGTGCAAACTAAAAATACAAAGACCTTTTTCTCTTGTGCACTGCTGTGGCTGCATGTAGTCAAATTATTTCAGTCAAGAAAACTATAACATGCGCACTGTCTGTGCCACATGCAAATTGCAGTTGTCTGTTTTTATAGGTCAGAGGCTTGTGAGGAAAACGCTTGTTAAAAAAAGAAGTTGACCTGATAAGAGTATATCATTTACCATGCTTTGGTTCTTGGTGTCTTGTCTCATATTTGATGTGTGTTGGCATGAACGGGCTAGCGCTACTTCAGACCTTTCCATTTTGCATCGGTTTGTCGTCGCAGAGATCGGCTTATTTCTAGACGCGTAACATGATGGGCGGATAGCAAAAAGAGGAAAGAAAACGCCTCACTGGTGGGTTAGGTCAAGCACGTCAAGAACTCGTATAGATGTGCAGATGTCACGGATGTTTGCTGTTTACGTATGTTGCACCCCCACTCCCCCATTCATACTTAAGAGCTCTGTAATGACGAGGAAGTGATGGCATCTGAACAGGAAGTCTGCGCTTTTTCACACTGCAACCACTGTGGCTTTTTTTTTTCTCTCTCTCTGTCAGCCGTCATTCACCGTGTCACTCAGATTGTTTGCTTAAACTGTCACACGGCTCACTGTCGGCTCTCACCATTGACGCATACGCTCTGAGCAAAGCGCGCTCCCGGTGTCCTACATCCGCTTAATCAGACAAGACGCCGATGTAGAGATCTGAGCAGTTCAGGTGCACACCTCCAGCCTTCCTGTTCCGCCGCGAGGTGATCGGTTTCGACACGCAAAAGTGGAGGGGGGGGGCAGCTGAAGGGAATATCGTCATGACACCCAGGAAGATCACAGACAAACATCCTGACATTCAGCCGCTTTACCCGTCCCTCTGGCCTCACTTAGGGATGGGCTGAATTCATTTTTACTCTCTGGTGGCCCCTGCTTAGCAGCCACATCCTGTTTAGGGTGCCGACAGAGTCTGTTTGTTGTCACCTGAAACAGTTGTGAAAAAAAAAAGCAATGGTCCCTGTGTGACTGCAGCCGAACATGAGGGCAAAGCACTCCTTGTCATTTGAAGGCTTAAAAAAAAAACAACAAAAAAACAAAAAAAAAACACGGGCATCTTTAGGTTTACTGATGTTCTGATCCGTTTTGTTCCACGTGTATTAATACTGTACCCTGATGAGGCGTCCAAAATGCGTCAGCTTTAGGTGTGAATGACGAATAGTTTGACGTAATGTGGTTACCTTTTTTCTTTTTATTCTTTTTGTCATTCATTAATTCACTATACACATTTATTTAAGAGTTTTAGGGTTTTACTCTTAAGTTAAGCCCACTTTCTGTCAAAGTAAAAAGTAATTTAATATTCAGAACCAACTTTATTGGCCAAGATTGGGTGCACAAATAAGGAGCAACTTAGTGCTCACTGTATTTTTGTTCAGACCTGCAGTAATTGTCGATGTGTGAAAACCAAACATTTAAATGTATGGTTAACCTAAATAATTTTCATTCTCCTTGCAGATTTAGGCTAAAAGTAACCCTTGTGTTTTTACCAACATGTTTCTTTTGGCTGGAGGTAATATTAATATCTTAGCCAGAATCCTGACTTGAATCTGTTGACCAAGCTAAAGATTAGGGAGATGGCACAGAGGCCTTCAAAGACTAGGAGCTCATTAGGATATATATATTTTTAATACATTGTAATGACATGAATCATGTTGTGTTTGCGATGACGCTAATAAAGATTTTTTTTGAGAAAGTTATCATTTGGAATTTTAAGTCCTACTCCTTTCCACATAGTTTTATCTATTGAGAAGTGCCATCTATTTTTATTTTTTTATTAGATTCAGCTCAGCGGTAGCTGAACTGGTCTAAATCTGTCGGGTGTATAAACAATTTCAGGCTTAAGTTTATAATATTTATCTTGTATAGCATGTCGGTGCGGTTCTTTCAGGTCTTCTGAAACATTAGTTTCCGTAAACATTGTGCATGAAGCAAAGTGTGATTCGACATTGTCCTAAAGATGTTTTGCTCACTAAATACATGTTTGTCTCTCCTTTTGTTTTCAAACTGCTGCAGAATAATTGAGTGCAAAGAACTGCCTTTGATCAGTGGCCAGAACTGTGACCCGTACGCCACCGTGTCTCTTGTTGGACCTGCCAGGTAACTCTGCTGATGCCACACACAGACATAAGGCAGCTAAGCTGTTACCACCACGTTTAGACAGGATTTACATTTCTTAAAGAAGCATCTTTTTTTGTTATTCAAGATGGGGTGGATATTATCTAATACAATGTAAAGCCTATGATTTATTAGCTTTGAACAAATTTTATGTTTTTTTTTGTGTTTTTTTGCATAGTTTGCTGATTCTGTGTGCAAACAACCTTATATTTTGCAGTGTTTTGGCTGTCAATCGTTCTTTTTGCTAAATAATTAGCTTGGACTCTTAAAAATTGGATATTGTTGTCCCAAAAGAAAGTTTCTGCAAGATGCGCATCAATTTTAAAGACGGTGTTGTATTATACCACAACACCTGACAAAGTTAGCTAGCTGTGCTTGACCTATGCCTCTGCTGTAAATACAGGTTGTCCTCATTGTTTTGGCAAATACTTTACTATTACGCTGTATAAGCTCTGCAGAACTGATTTTTATTTTCCCCAGCAGTTTTAACGGTTCACATAAAGTTACAGGGGTTGGTAGATACCTTGATTTTTTTTTGGGGGGGGGAATCATGCACTTGTGTGAAATTAATTTATTTCCATCTTATGTCCTTTAGATCAGACCAAAAGAAAACAAAAGTAAAGAAGAAAACCAGCAACCCATATTTTGAGGAAACTTTTTTCTTTGAGGTGAATTATACATGATTGATTTTTACTCAATCGTTCTTGTGATAGATTTATAACGTATATAACTATATTTATGAATAAACACACTCATAAAGCCTCTACATGTTCATCCTCAGGTCACACGGTCCAGCAGCTACTCTAGAAAATCACAGTTCCCTGTGGAGGAGGAGGACATTGAAAAGCTCGAGATCAGGTGAGTTGTATTTCATGTGCATCTGCTCTGTTTCCCCCTTAGTCTTGCTTCTCTAGGCCTTTGGATCAAAACTGTTAACTTAGCTGCGGTGTGTTCTGACTGCTGATAGAGAGCCTTGTCTTCTGGTTAAAGCAAGGTGGGGCCTCCATCACAATGGAGTCGTAGCTCACTGGTAAGAGTAGACAGGTTTCAAAGGTAAACACTCGTGCATGGTTTTTGAGGTTTGAATTTGAGGTGGCGTTATTGCACTGGCATTGTTTTAGTTCCTGCGCACACGGGAGGTAAGCACCACTCGGTAGTGACATGTTCTTTGGAGTCCCTCTTGCTGTCCTCGCATCGGGTGTCTTATGTTTGTGTGACGTTGACCACACTTGTGTGTGTGCGTGTGTGTGTGTTGTGTGTGTTGTGTCAGGCTTGACGAACAGCAGTTTAACGTTCGCAGATGAAAAGCGTAACGTTTACGTCGTCTTTCCTTGCAGAGTGGATCTGTGGAACAACGAAAATCTGGCTCAGGATGCGTTTCTCGGAGAAACGAGAGTTCCTGTCAAGATCCTTCAGAGCGACCGCGTCCACAAAGCCTGGTAAGGACCAGCCGTGGGCAAAAAAAAAATAAAAATGCTGTCATTTTCCTAATCCTCCAGCTTTGTGGTCCTACAACATGCTCGATAACAAAGTTGGGAAAAGTAATCCGATTACTGATTAATCTTTTAAAAAGTAACTTATTTTGCTGGTTACTTCATTTTAAAAGAAAATTATAGTACAAGTAACTTTATTAGTTACATTCAGCAGCTGCCAATGATGCCCACGGACAGCCTCAACAAAAAAAAATAACCAGTTTTGCCAAAGCTCCTTTTACAGGAAGTGCATTTTTAACAGAGTGTCTCCTGATTTGTATCTCCTGGTTTTTAAGTTGAGCTTAAAAACTATTTTCTGAAAAAAATAAAAAATAAATAAATAGATGTTGTTTCTTGACTCACGAATACCTGTTTTTACACATTAAATTACAAAATTTACTTAACAAAGCTTTTTTTTAATGATAAATAAAATACCTTTTTACCTGACATGTTTAACTATTAACACTATAATGGAAACCGTTACCATTTATATCATTGTTTGTAAATGTAGCTATTAGAATTTTATTTAATTTTTTTACATGTAATCTCATATTATGAATGAAACAGTGGAGTTTGGCGAGTCGAGCTCATTCAGTGCAGCCTTCAGGTTTTTCTCCGTCTCTGCACTGCTCCTTTCAGGAAGGGGAAAAAATGCTCTGTGAGGCAGCTTGGCATTGATTGTAACTTATTACGGCACAAAACCAGGGCAAGTAACCATGCGCAGGGGATGCATTTCATCTGCAACAAATCACCTGACCAACTTCCTTAACTCTCCCCTACTCGCTGGTTTTGCACTGAAGTCCAACTTTGGTTGTTTGGATGGTTGAGGAACCTCCTGCAAATAGTCCCAGCTCTCTGCTTCGCCTGGTGGAGCTTCTTGAAGCTGGATGAGTTTGTCACCTGCACGGAGTTCACAACAAACCCTAATATTGTCTCGTCTTTAACTGATATTTTCAGCTTGAAAACATGCAAAACTCCTCCCCCGGTTGTTGTTGTTTACATTTGTGCTGCTGACTGCTTCGTATTTTGAACTGTCATGTTGAAAACGTGATTTGTCGCATCCGTAACACCGCTCACATCGTCGCAGAAAAGAAGGCAAATACGTTTTGTTACGAAGGAAGATGATAAAAGGACTTGGATGTGTAACTGTAATCTGATTGCTTGTTCAGAAATAGTAACGCGTTAAGATGAGATATTACTGACTGATTACTCGTTAGTACTTCATGTTACGGTATATATGTAATGTCTGCAGCTCGTCCCACCTGAGCTGTGGATCTCTGCAGCTCCTCTGCAGTTACTATGGTGCTCTTGGCTGTGTCTCAGATTAGGGTATGACCTAGAAAGGCAGATGATTTTTTATTTATTTATTATATTTCATCATTATATTTCCTCTGCATGAACAAAGCTTAAAATCCTCCTGTTACTATTTAGGCAATTTCAGAAAATTGCATCCTAAACTGGCTTTAGGATATTGCAGTAAAGGGGTTTTCTATGAGCCACACTGTTCATATTTTTTAATTTTAAAAAAAAAAAGAAATTTTTTTCCCCAATCATGCACTACCACTGCACATAAGTACTGCAAGACGCCGAAGCTAAAAGATGTCAAGAAATAGCTGCACTGTGAACCATATAGGAATGTTATTAGTCACTTTGAATCTACCTCCTTAGTAAAACAGCAGTTTGGTTGAATTGGTGCTGAGCCAGATTAAAGTGCATGCTGCACACCAGGCTACTTGCTCTTTTTGCACATTAAAACTGCCCTCAAGCGTATAAAGTCCTATTTGATTAAAGTGCTGGAAGTCAGACCCTCCCTTTCAAGTTCACTGCCTAAGGTCTATAAAGTTGAGTTGAGCCTTTTTGCTGGTTTACTGGTATTTTATTAAAGGTCTGTATTACACATCTATCAGGACAGCATGTTCTGCCAAGTTTTCACACAGCCGCTACAAGGTGACTAGAAGAACCTCCCCAGATTTCTGTGTTCAGCAGTTTTTCCCTTTGTGTGGATGTGGCCCAGCTTTGCGTCGGAGTAGGTGATATGGGATTATGCCAGATAGCAATCTGTTGGTACATGAAGCCTGCAAGCGTAGTGTGTGGGTGGCTCGTTGCATGGTGGCATTACCTCATGTCCTGTGTTACCTCACGGTCCATGCTGCATGCAAAATTAACATTTTTGTTTTTTCTGTTAAATGACATCAAATGAAGTATCTCTGTGTTCTGTGATCCACGTAGTTTATTAGCTCCAGCTAATAATGCTGTTTTTGTTGTTGTTGTTGTTTTTACCTCAACATGTGATTACTGGATGGATCAGTGTGCTGCAGCAATCTGGGCAGTTTTCTTTTTTTTTTTTTCCTCAACCTATTTAAAGCAGAAGCTCTCCTTACAAAAGCATCTCAACAGTTTTATTAAAAACAGTTGCAGAGTTTATGAACGATCACTGAAACGTTTAACAATATCTGATGTCGTCTGGCCCTGAAACACTTGGGTGGTACAAACGTATAAAGCACGAGATTATGTGATGCACATGTGTGAAATAGAAAATGTAGTTTATGAATTACCTGATGAAAGATAAAGGTTGGAAGTTGACTCCTAAATTAATTAGGATGACTTTTGCGTTTGAGATCTTGAGTCTCTATTTCTGATTCCTCAGTATTTGTATCTTAATTAAAACCTTATGCTTTTGTGAGTTTTTTTGTTTTTTTTTTACCATTTTAAATCGGGGTAGTGTGGCATGAGATTAAAGCAGATCTGAAAGTTGAAAAGCTTGTGGATTTAAGATTTTCTTCTCCACTCTAACCGGTTAAAATAATTTCTTCTTCTCTGAACAGTTTCCTCAGGTTGAAGGAAACATTTTGTTCTTTACGTAGCTTCATGTATGTTGCATTAGAAATTACATCTTTTGGGGTTGCTGTATTCCTTGTTGAGGTTTCACTATCTGGAAAATACTCTCTCCAATCTTTTCCTCTCGTCTATAAAGAGACTTGAGCTGAATTGTACTGGGTTGTTCTTTAGTAAAATAGATTTGTTCTTCCTGTACACGCCTGTAATTTGTCCCCTCTCTCTCTCTTTTGCTGTGCTCTTTCAGGTATCTCCTCCAGCCTAAAGGGACAGGCAGCAAGTCCAAATCTGATGATTTGGGACAACTGCGTTTGAAGCTCACTTACATTGAAGACACGGTGCTGCCCTCTACCTGCTACACACCTCTCTGCAACTTGCTGCTCAAATCCCCCGATGTGAAGGTAACGCCACAGCTGAACCTGAACCCGTGGTCAATGCTGTATCTGGAAAATAATTGCAATTGCTGGTCACTTATTGTTTTCCTTCTCTTTCACTTTCATCCCTCTTTTTGACCCTCGCAGCCACCCTTTAAGCCCACTTTCAGTTTAGTTTTTTCTTTTCTTTTCTTTTCTTTTTACCTTCTCGGTTTTTTTGTTGATGTGCTTTTTGTTCTCCCTCAGCCCATCTCGGCATCAGCAGCACACATCTTGGGGGACATCTTCAGAGAGCGATACGAGGCCGTTCTGCCCATGGTCCGGCTGCTGCTCTACCACAGCCGTTTTGTGCCTTTCGTCTCTGCCGTGGCGGCTCTGGAGCTGGACAACACTCAGTGAGTATTCAGCCCCCCGGCAGCGTGCTCAGTGACGCAAGCGATGTCCTACTGCAGACGGATGGAAGTGTTGAAATTAGGTTCCGTTTTATTTGCGATGATAATGTAACCACAGACAAATATGAAACGGGGAAGTACCACGGAAAAATAAAACTGACATTAAAGCTGGAATTTCTGTGTCGGCCTCACTTTTCATCTCATTAAATTTAATTTGCGGGGCGTCGCATAGTAATGTGCAAGGTGTCGTTATGTCGCATTGGCACATTTTTTTTTCAGAGAGAGAAACTGTAGCACTTGTTAATCTAGTCGTCTTTGTTTACAGGGAGGCTAACACTATATTCCGAGGCAACTCACTGGCAACTCGCTGCATTGACGACATGATGAAGATCGTGGGAAAGAGTTACCTGGCTGTTACATTGAAGCCGGTTATCGATGAGGTATGAAGAAGACGCAAAACGCACAGAATCAGACGCTCATTCAGTGATTATAAAGCCACCGTGTTTTGGGAAAAGGAAAGCCTTTCCACAGCTGCCTTTCCGTGTCAAACCTGCCTCTGCACAAATGTCATAAGTGGGTTGACGTTTCACACGTTGAGGTTTCAAATTTAGTTCAAACTGCTAAACTACTGCAGACACAAGTGTAGCAGGACACCTAAGCAGGCGAACTAAGGAAATGTCCACCCTGGTAAAAAAACGGGACAATTTGTAGCTTCCGTCGAATGATTTCATCTAGTTTTGTTTGATGCATTAAGATAAAGCTAACATCAGATGTAGAGACCAGGCTTTCATGCCCTGCTCACTTATCACTTTTCTTCATCACCATGGGGAACAACTGCTCATTATAACACTTTGACAGCCACTGATGAATAAAATACCTTATTGTGGCAACTTTTTTCTTGAGAATTTTTCCAACAAGTTGAAATGTAGAACTTAAAATCATTTGCTAGACTTTTTGTTAGTCGGAGTAGAACAGGTAGTAACTACATCATGTCAGCGGATCCTCCAATGTGTCAAATTTAGTTCAAACTGCTAAACTACTGCAGACACAAGTGTAGCAGGACACCTAAGCAGGTGAACTAAGGAAATGTCCTCAATGCGTCTCGAGGGACTCCGCACCGTTTTGTCTGTCAGACATGATCGGATGACCGATGTTAGTGCCACGTGTGAAAAGGGTTTGTTAGTGCTCCAGTTTCTGTCCTTTGACTTCAAAATATTTTCTTGGTCTTTTATAAAGATGTTGTCTGACTCCTCTGTGTTCGGTGACTGGATCGAGTGTCGATAATTTTTCCTGTTACCTCTTCACAGATTTGCGACTCCAACAAAACATGTGAGATAGACCCCATTAAGCTAAAGGAAGGTGACAACGTGGAGGTCAACAAGGTGGGCGATCCTCATCCGCTTTGGTCTGTTTTTTATGCACAAGATTGAGACTGTACGTTTTCCAAAAATAAATTCCTTTAAATCACTTTTATTACTGTTGCAGGAAAACCTTCAGGTTTATGTCCAGAAAGTTTTCTCCTCCATCACTCAGTCCAGCTCCAACTGTCCCCCTCTGATGTGCGACGTCTTCAGGTCGCTCAGACATCTCGCCTGCAAACGCTTCCTGGGTGAGGAAAAAAAAATCTCTGTGAGGTGCAGCTAATTAAAAGTTCCCCTTTAAAACAAAACGCAAGATGGCATTATTTAAATATTGCTGCGCACAATTACTCACGAAACCCACTTTTGCCGTTATTCTGTAACAGATTTCTAATATTTGACGTTATTGGTTTTATTTGCCAGTAGGTGGAGCCAAATCATTAAGATCTCATCGACTCTTTGTGTAATGCCTGTACAATCTTTTTTCATAGACCGAACTCGGTGATATTGACAAGTTTTCTTTTCTTTTTGCAGGCGACCCACATGTTCAGTACTCTGCTGTGAGCAGCTTCGTGTTCCTGCGCTTTTTCGCCGTGGCTGTTCTCTCCCCACACTCGTTCCAGCTCCGATCTCATCACCCCGTAAGTGCAAAAGCCTCCGCTACCAGCACGTTCTGCCTCATTATCCGCTCTGTGCATATTTGCTCTGTGAGCAGGCCTCGTTGTCATGCGTTTTGTACTTGCAGGATCCTGAGATCGCCCGCACACTCACTCTCATCTCAAAAACTATTCAGACTCTTGGCAGCTGGGGTAGTTTGTCTAAAAAACTGGTAAAGACGAGAAGAGTGTAACGATTTATGCAAATTGCTCTCCGACAGTGTCAAATGCTCGTCCATAACCAGTTGAAAACTTTTTCTGCCTTCAGTCCAGTTTTAAAGAAAGTTACATGTACGACTTCTACAAGTCATTCCAAGAAGAAAAGTGCATTGAAAAAGTTAAAAAGGTATTTAGTACAAACCTGCTCTGCAGTCCAGTATATTTCAGTAGTTTTGTTTATATCTACTTATTGGCGTTTTTATCTGCTTCCAGTTTCTCGACGAAATCTCGTCCAACGTGAGTAAAGAGTCCTGCAGACAGGAGGACGCCGTGGTTCTGAAGGAGGGGTGAGTTGTTTCCATCGACGAATATAGTTTCTTGCAAATTACTTTCATTAATTACTCTTCAATCTAAAGCCTTGCAGCTGGGCGGAAAGGACTTTCACTGACTCTGCACGTTTCTTCTTTGCTTTCCAAGGGAAGTGCAGAAACGTACCCAAGGAAAGAAGAACTTCTCTAAGAGAAACTTTAAGAAAAGATGGCTGAGAGTGACCAACAGGGAGCTCTCCTACCACAAACGTAAAGGTGAGACCGCTCATTCTCACAGTCCACTCAATAAGAGGATGTGCAGCTGGAAATTGCATAATAAGTCAGTTTATCCCTTAACATGTTTTCTCGGTGAAAAGTGAATGTGTCGGACCTCGAGGCTCCTCATGCTCTCTTACTGCCTGACCTGTCAGTTTGTGACAAGTTGTTCTTTAATGGCTTCCTGCCGTGCCTGCGCTCTTCATTTTCAGAGTGTAGATTAAATTGTGCTGCTAGATGTCTAAAGCTTAGAATATTATTCAGTCAAACCTGACTCTTTAAACTTCTCTAACAAACCTCTGAGGCCTTCGCAGAACAGCCGCATTTATACTGAGATTAATTTGCCCAAAATACTTGGATATTTTGGGGTATCAAAGTATTGTGGGAAGATTGAGATTTATCTGTGGTGTTCCGTCACATAAAATCCCCAAATTCTCATCTTTACCACGAAACTTTTCGGTTATATCACAATAGTGGTGTGAGTTTGTGGACAAAATGTTACAATTCGACGTCTGAATTTTCCATGTTGCTCTCAGCCGTAAACTCACGGCTGATCTTAATCACGGCTCCATCATAATCTGTGATAAACATGACGGAGTGTTTTCTCGCCGACAGGGAAAGAGGCCCTCTGCACCATCAGCGTCAAAAACATCCAGGCGGTGGAGAAACTCGATGAAAGTGCCTTTAACCGCAAAAATGTAAGTCGGTCAGCCTGGGATGTCTCTCAACACCTTTCATTAGCTTCCTGCCTTGAAATGGAAGTGGTGTCGAGATCTCGTCCCAGCGTTAAAACAACAATAATAAATAAAAAAGAATGTTTTCAGCCTCGTGAATCTTTTCTGACATTTCCCTTCAGGAGGTTTGAATAGTTCACTGTTAAAGCTCTGAACTCAGAACTGCCGCTTTGGAGAGTCTCAAACTGTTAGCTCTAAATACTGAGGAGCACAAAATTGGCTCTCGCATATAAAATTTTACGTCCGTAGCTACAAGCGCGAACAATCAAGCTGTTAAAGGTTTAAATGTTCTTAAGGGATTTGAACGTGTGCTTGTTGTGTCCTTAATGACTTGTTTCCTCTTGCCAGATGTTTCAGGTGGTCCTCTCAGAGAAGCCGCTCTACGTCCAGGCAGGAAACTGCGTGGAGGCCAGCGAGTGGTTGGAGATCCTGGGCCAGGTCAGCCGCTGCAACGAGGGACGCTTGACCACTTACCACTCGTCAAATTACACCGCCGGCGCGTGGCAGTGCTGCAAAAACCAGAGCGGCAGCGCTCCCGGCTGTAAGCCCTGCACAATGTGAGTGTGGGATGAGGTCACATGGAAACTGCCCAGCTAACGCTGCAGATCACAGTTCACACCCAGTAAAAAAAAAACGAGTCGACTGCTGTTCTGAACCCGGGCCGACGTTAAATGTGACCACCTATGTAGACGCAGAGAAGCACGCTTTGGAGAAAACAAAAAGCACAGCTGTTTGTTTGAAATGGCAAATAAAAACAACAGTAGGCAAATTAAATGAGGTGAAAAGTTAGATTGCGTCACAATTGCTGGGGCTCAGTTTTGTTCTAGGCCAATCTTTGCCCAAAGCTTGGTTTCACCAACATGACCCAGATTTCTTCCAGCATTTTTTAGGTTTTAATTTTGCAAACATACTCCTTAGTTCAGTAAGGAATATGTACTTGTGTCTTTTCTGTTGGCTACGCTGCCCTACAGAAGTGTCTGTGACGTAATGAGTAGAAGAAACATGGAAATGATTGATGAAACCACCCAGGAGTGTGTACTCTTTTTATGATCCCTTGTATTAAGTAGACGTAAAACTCCTGGTAAAAATGTTTCGTACTTTAATCTTTGCAGGAATTGAGGCAAATTTGAGTTCAGGATGTTTCTGTGGCTGGGAGAAAATTATAACAATGCATAAAAAAAAGCACATTCCTGCTGTCTTCAGCATCTACTTTCCCCTCCACTACCTGTTTTCTTTTTGTTTGTTTTTTCTTTCAATAAAGCTTCGAACATTAGTTGAGTTACCGTTTTCACGTTCCAGCTCGGTTCGGGAAGGTGTTGTCTCTCACCTTCGTTCTTGGATGACCTCGTCTCCATTTTGTCTCCTCACACATTTGTCCCCCTACTGTTGCAGCACCATGCTGGCCAACCTGCAGCTGGACATCGACTGTGACCGGGAAGCGGAGAGAATCTTCTCCCTCCTCTCATCTAATGAATCCAAGCTACAAAACATGGAAGGTCAGCATGTGCTCACTTGCTGTCGGGTTGAAGTAAAGTAGAGGGACTTGTGTGTAGCGGAGACGCTGTCTAATCTTGCTGGACACGTAGTAAGCGGGCGTTAGATTTTACAATCCGGTCAGCGCTGACGGCTGTGTCCTGCCCACAGATGCGTGTGCCAGCATGGCGGTGTACCAGGGCCCTCAGAGGGAGCAGGAGGAGTACTCCAAGTTCACCATTCAGGAACCCAAAGAGACTTTTCAGACCCTCAAACAGCTCCGAAACGTCATGGAGGAGTTGCAGAGGCAGCACAACAGCAGGAATAACACCACCGCGCAGTACGGAAGCCTGTAAGTCTGCGCCGAACCTCCTCTGCATGACGCCTCTGCAGCGTCTTATAGAAAGCATTCAACGCTTCTTCAACACTTTAGCGTGTTGTAACGGTGCAGCCGTTTGAGGTTTGCTATTGGGATTTCATGTGATAAACCAAGACGAAGTAGAACTTAGAGAATCAAATCAAAATAATTTTTAAAATTAAAAGACTGTAAAAGTGTGCACATTTGTGTTCTGTCCTCCAGGATTTCAGTTTGTAGAAAAACTTTTCTCAAAAGTTGCAGCAGGAAGCTTATTGGGGTGCGTCTCTGTTCGTTCCTATTTGCAAAACGGCTCCAGCTCAGGCAGCTTGAATGGAGACGAGCTGCAAAGATGCATTTTTAGGTCTTCCCACATATTCTCATTTCCATTTAGTTCTGGCCTTTGACTGGGCCAATCTAACACATGAATATGCCTTGGTCTAAACTATTAGTAACTCTAGCT
This sequence comes from Poecilia formosa, assembly GCF_000485575.1. Lineage (NCBI taxonomy): Eukaryota > Metazoa > Chordata > Actinopteri > Cyprinodontiformes > Poeciliidae > Poecilia > Poecilia formosa. The sequence continues at coordinate 643,399 of NW_006800274.1, forward strand.
GTTTTTTGGGGGGCAGGGGTTTTCTCTCTGCTAAGAAAACCATCCTCACAGAGTGATTCCGCCACATCCATTTTTCAACATAGGTATTTTGTGCTTTGAGGAATGTGCAGTTTTCCTTCGCACAAAAAAAAAAACACCTTTATGTATGCAAGGCTTTTATTAGGCCGCTGCCGAACAACTCGTTCTGTCCAGCCAAACGTGCTTGTTTGTGACTCTGCCTGCGGGGGTAAATAATCAGACGCCTCCCTCATAAAGAAATGCCCTTAACTCTATAGTTTATCTATTAATTGCTGTGATTAAGTACAGTATGATGGCTTTGATGGATAATTAACCGATGTAGTCACTCTGATGCTCTCTCTGTTTCAGTGACAACCCCATAGTAGGGAAAACCTCTTAGCCTGGGTGGGCCGGCGTGGGCTGAAACGGCCCCGCCAGCAGGGGTCAGTGCGCCACAGAGGACCACAAAAAGCCCACGAAGATGTCCGAGCAAGTGACGAGGAGAATGATATACACCCTGACCTCCACACGTTTAGTCCACTATGAATGAACCTTTTGTTTTTTGTTGTTTTTTGTTTTGTTTTTGTTTTTTGGCTGCACTGCAGACTGATTCTTCATGTATCCACAGAGGCATCACTAGATGGTGTGTGAATAGGCTGCTATATATAAATATATATATATATATATGTGTGTATTTTTAAAATTTACTCTGTTTTATATGAACAGCTGTGATGATGATGATCACTCCCTCCTTGTTTTTAAATGTTTTTAGAACCTCAGTTCAATAACAATCATCACTCTGGAGGATCGTCCTCTTGTTTGTGCCCCTCAAATCGTTTAGTGTCCTTCTTCTTCTGAACAAATGTGTGTGTGTTTTATAAAAAAAAAACGAAACAAAAAACAAACCAATCTGCCTTACTGATGGAGATTCTTTTCACATTTAATACTGAGGAAACGATGCAAACGCACTTTAAATATTTGGAGCTGTCCGAATGGAAATGATTAGATACTTGGTATCAGCTTTATGATCATTACATGATCCTGAGTACATATTTGTCTTTGTTTCACTCCTGTACAATAACGTTGAATGCCTGTTAAATATATGTGTGTGTGTGTATATATATATATATATATACACACACATATATATATATGTTAAGATATTTTTGTCAACCAAAGGCAATCTCTTGTACTTGCGTGTATATGTATTTTGTACACAAACTGTTAAATTTGAGACAGATTATAAATATATGTATATGTTCAGTTTGTTCGTCCGGTTTAACATATCCTTTTTATTGACTTTTAGGGCAAGCAGTTTTGCATGCATTCAGCTTTGAATCTGGACGGCATGACTGTGGTAAAGAGTTGTTTGCTTGTGATTGTGAACTGTTGATGGTACGGTGTACATTGGACCCGTGATGTTCATGCTCAGAGCCCCCCCCCCTTCTCTCACCCCCCAAACATGACACGATAGAGGTCCCGCCGAGAGGAGGCGCAGCCAGAATAACACACGACTCCCTTCATCTCTAAATTCGTTCTCGACAATCGCAGCGACGGCGCCTCCTTCACGCTCGCCTTTCACACCAGCAGCACTCCAAAGCTCCAGCTGCTACGCTTTTATTATTTTAAAGATTTTTTTTATTTCTTTATCTGGAGCTTGAAAATTTTTCACAGCGCCTTCCTGCCAGAGAAGGTTGTAAAAAGTCTAAAGTGTGAAGAAAAACGTGCATTAATGGATTAGGAGTCTTGGAGTGACTCCATCGTACGTCCTCCCCTCCAACTCTTCTTTCTTTTTTTTTTTTTTTTTCCCTCCCCGTTTTGCACCCAAACAAACAATGAAGAAGAAGAAACTTGAATTTGTTTTAACATGTCGAACATTTGATGTTAAGAATACAGGGTTAACCACTTTGTACGTATGCAAAAACAAAAAACCATTGCTTTTGTCTGATTTAATTGCTAACGTGCATGTTTTCATTATTTAACAATTTATGTTTCACGATAAAGGTTTTTGTATCTATTTTTTTGTAAACTTTGATTTGAATATGTTGCTATGCTGGTACATGTCTCTTGTTAAACTGCTTTGTTTTGTTGTTTTTTTTCTTTAGGCTGCTGCTGTTTTGCATTCACCTGCAACATTTCCACTTTACTGGAGTTTAATGCTAACATTTTTTTTTTTTTTTTATCGTTTCATTTCAGCTATAAACCAATTGACCTTAGATGAAGCTAAACACAAATATTAAACTATTATCTGAAGATTTTCACTTCAAATAGCATATATTTAGACTATTGTTTCTAAGTACGGGAACTTCTTCGTTTTCTTTCTTTGTGGTTGCAGAAGTAGAAATGCCAGAGTGCAGAGCAGCATGCAGGAGCCAGGTTTATGTTCAAATTTGACCAAACTATTAAAGGGAACACGCTTAGATCTACTTCTGTTAGACGAATACCTCCCAGGAAGCTTTTTGTCAAATCGCATGCGAGACGTGTTTCTGAGCACTTTGTTTTTAACGAGAGAACAAATTAGTTTCTTGGACATTTATTGAAATCCAACAGACATTTCCTTCAATCGGCTCTCGCTAAAAGGGAGATTACAAAAGGCAGGATCACCTGAAGGGATTGTTTGGTTGTGTTTAATTTATTTTTAACTGAGTTTTGATTTGAATTTTTTTAATTGGATTTTTTTCCAGCGTACAGCCGGTAGTGGAAGCAAGGGGTTATTTAAACATATCCAACTCATTTCTGAATGTTCGGCCTCAGTTTGATGTCTGGTTTTATACTAATGGAGCAATGTATTTCACATTTATGGTCCATATTGTCTGCTCAGAATAAACACTTTGCCAACGGTCCTTTTTGTGGAGAGTGTGATTTGTGTTCGCATTATATAATCTTTTTGTAAATTTAATTAAAAAACAAAGAAAATAATAATGCCGTTGTGCCATAGGTTTTATTGTTGCATCATAATGGGTTTTTTTTTTGTCTACATTCGTCTCCATCTATCCTCTCATTAACTCAAGAGCACAGCATGCTTCCACTGCCATGGGTCAAGAGGGATGTACAAAGATTTTTTTTTTTTTTTTTTTCATGCAATAAGTTGCATTTTTGCATTTTAGTTGGGCTGAATACATGCAACACCACATTTTAGATATTAAAAATCTACAGTTTTACAGCTGCAAACTATCAGCACTACTCCAAAACAACTGTCTGAATCCATTTCTAGTTCCTACTTGTGTGCAGTGGCAGAAAAATGGCCAAATTTTAAATTCAAAAATTTACAAAACAGTTAAAGTCATCTGGTTGGGTGTAGAATATGATGAAGCGTCTTGGGTCTTAAGTTGGGCTCAGGCATTAAGAGTAGGAAGCCGTGTAAACTGAGTTCAGATTGGATTTCTATCGGCTGCTTCTCTTTAAGACGATCTCATGATTTCACCCAGAAGGTGACGACAGGGATTGAAGAACAACCCCTCTGATGGAATTACAGAGAAATAATATTCTCACATTCAATTTTTGAAACCGTTTCAAGTAAAGGGGTTAACAGATTGAAACATTGCTACATTGCTTATTTTATTTCTTCACTTTTAGTTTTTTTTTTCCTGCCTTATCACCAGCTGTAACAATGATCAATGTTAAAGCGAGAACCATGTAAATTATCCGTTATATTTCTTCTACTCTCCAGTGTTCGCTGGATAATAAATGCTTACGTCTTCATCCCTTTATCAGGATATTGATTACCTGTGAGGTGGTTTCCTTTTGGGATTGTAAGCAGCTGTAATTTGGACACGGCTTTGATTTACAAGCAGCACCACGAGTTTTTCTTTTCCTCCTTCTGACAGGGAACATAGTTTGGAGGGGTTGCATGCCAAGAGTCTGTTTGTGTTTGAAGGATCAGGTCTGCACCACAGCGAGAGACGTCCTCGTGTTTCAGCAGCGCAAAGCTCCTCAGGAGAAGTCAGGCAGACGTGCAGAGAGGGTTATGAAAACGTCCATGGAGAACACACACGCTCTTTGACCTCAGCCTCACCGGTTGATACTCTTCTGCATCATTATGCTGCGACTCGGTTTTAAATCTTATTGAGCAGGAAAGGATTGGGAATTTTATCATTACAGTGGGGGGGGGGCTGGATATTACTGAAGCTGGGTCCTGATCACTGAGGAACAGCAGTACCAACATGAGTAATTACGACATAAAATCCCACCTGTGTTGTATAATACCTTCTGTTTGGGATCATGGAGAACATCAATATGCAAATATTGTTCAGAGCACCAGTCTATCAATGGACAAGTAAAAATCTATGTGCAGAAACAATCATACGTCTCAAATTTGTTTCACATTCTGTCATGTTTCAACCACAGATATTCACATTTTATTGGGAGTTGATGTGATTGCGTAAAATGTAGGGGTGGGGGGAACAGCAAAACTATCGGATTCAGATTTATTTGTGTCCCAAATGGGCAATTGATGTGACAGCAAGTATAAAAACTAAAAGACAAAGTTAAAAACAGTACAAAAACAACAAAACATACCAAAAACGGACATCAAATCACATGTTGCCAAATTCCTTCCACATTTTTAACAAGCAAACGTTTTATTTGGTAAATCCCACTGAGCTGACTCAGAGTACATTTTCTGCCCTTGACTGGGTTGCCAGACCCACCACACACTCATCAGCCTTTGCCATGTGCTGGTGTGTGGCTCATATGGTTTTCCATTGTGAAACACAGAGCGAACGTTTTAACAAAGGACGCTGGCAGAGGCCAAAAGCCTGGATTGGAGACCAACAGGATCAGAGTAATCAAGATCATTTTGTGAGATTCACCAACTTATTTACATGCATCTGTCTTCTCATACTGGATTTATAAGTCTAACTTCTGGCTTCCAGTCCCTAGCATCTTGCTGTTTTCTTTTCATGTTTTAATTACAGATGCATGTCGTCTGAAGTTGTTCTGAGCTCATAACAGAAACAGTTGAGATCCAGTTTACATCGTTTGTCTGTTTAAACTCACTCAACACAGGCGTTTGATGGGTTTTTCCGAGCCAAAATAGTGCAGATTTTCCTTCACAAGTGTTGATTCAAAGAGTCCATGTACTGTAGTTTACCTCATTTTTAATATTTCTGTAGTATGCATGTTGCTGACATCTGATTTATTGATACTTTAGTGGCACCAAATGTATCCATTCAGTTGTCAGAGTATCCATTCATCCCATAAGGTGAATATCCATGATAAAAGTAAATTATTTGTAATATAACAAAGGCTCCAAGTATTTTACTGTGATTTCACGTGATAGATTGACACAAAGTAATGAATGATTGTGAGATAGGAGAGAAAGAATATATTATTTTTAATTTTCTTTCTTGAAAGAAAATTGAACCTTTTTATTTTTTCAAATAAAAAGGTTGAGTTTATTTTGTATTCAGCATTACAAAGTCAATATCTGTAGCTCTATCATGCTCTGTAGTTGCAATTGCAGTTTTTTTTTTTTTACTTTTCACAAAACACCTAATGTGCATTCAGAATCCACAGAAAGCACCTCAGAACTTCAGCTTTGCCTTTTCAAATGGATTTTGATATGAACTTTGACTGGGCCATCTTAACCTATAAACTATGATGCCCCAGACGTCTTCCTTCCTTTCTGAAGGAAGTTGTTTCTTTGCTCCATCACTGCATGCTTGCTTAAAATGAGAAATTGCTGCAAAGTCACTGTTTCAGTGGAAGTTCCTGGGTTATTTTAAGTAGATAACATTTTGACCAAGTGGCAGTAAAAGCTGAATTAGGTTATTTTGTGTTATATTTAGGGCAAGAAAGCTCTGCAGCTCATTGAATCTAATGTGTCTGTATGATTAGATTGTGTTGGTATGAATTATTTCTGTTCAAATACAAATCATGTGACTGTTGCAAAGTGATTTGAAATTGGGCCGAACCACGGAGGAGGCAGCTGGTAGAACTGTTGCTACCTGATTTCACACCGAAAGGAAGAACCCACTCAAAATGCTGGTCTACGGGATCAAATGTGACTTAGCCCAACATTTATGTAGTTTTTCTTACTTGGTTTGTTTTTATCCCTTTAATGAAGCTTTAATGTTTTGATGCAAGAAGATAAGAAATGATACACAAACCAAACATTGTAGGGAAACTTCTGTCTGGTTTCACACAAATCTTTAACTTTTCTGCTTTACAGAGACCATAGTTACAGCTCATACATGTGTCAAACACCTGGAGACAGACTTATGTTATATTCATTCATAAAACGTAGCGGTTAAAACATGATCGCCTTTCAATGTCTTCTAGAAACTGGAGGAGACACTGATTATTCCTTGACTTCGGTTGATGCTGCATTTGGACTAAGGCTCGAACTCACAGACTCTGATACTTTCCACATTTTGTCTCCAAGGAAAACATCAGAAACGTTTAAAGCAGGGTTAGGTTACAGAGCGATTTCCCAAGCTTTGAACATTGCTGAGCACAACCCAAGACAATATCTGAATATTGAAACAATATGACAAAACTGCAAACTTAAGAACGCATGGATATCTGTCTAAAGCAGGGGTGTCCAAAGTCGGTCCTCGAGGGCCAGCATCCTGCATGTTTTAGTTCTCTCCCTGGTTGATCACATCTGCATCACATAATGGCTCGTTAGAAGGCCATTATGGCCATAGCTCGTTAGAAACATTGACATGCTGAAAAGATTGTTACTACCACTAGGAAGAGAACTAAAACGTGCAGGAGGCCGGCCCACTAGGACCGACTTTGGGCACCACTGGTCTAAAGCTTGCACGCAAGAAGAGAGTAAATCAGAGAAGTAGCCGACAGATCCATGGTTGCTCTGGAGGAGCTGTAGCTTATATAGAAGAGTGGCAATAAAAAGTGCTTATTGAATTTACTTTATTGACTAAATTTTTTCTTTAACTCAACAGTTTTGAAAATTATTGTGTAAAGCTGTTAGAGACACACCCAAACCCTTTACAACTTTAATTGTGGCAAAAAGTTGCTTTACACAGTATTAACTCAGGAAGTCCGAATACAAATGTACACCACACTTTTCAGAAGCCCTATTTTTCTGCTGTTTGAGGTTATATAGCATGACAAAACGTGATAAAGGCCAAGTGGTGACATAAGTACTTCTTCAAGGCAGAGTGTGTCAACAACAGAATGTTAAAATGCCAAGAAAAATCTCACTATATTAAAAGTAATTTCTGTACTTCTGCAGCTTTTCCTTTACGTTGCATCTGGCATAAAAGTAACATCTTGACCAAAAAGTCAAGATGTTACAGAATCACACTCATTATCATCCATTATCACGTCCAAAAGTGAGGTGATAATGAACCTGTACATTGTTACAGCTCTGTACTGGGTTTCATAAAGCTCAGTTCTTGAATAAAATGTGCAGATTTTCTCCGTCCTCTTGACGTTGTGTTCGGCGTGATGCTGCGGTTCATGCAGAGAGGCCGTGGACTCTCTGAGACAGCAGGGTGGTCAGCGGGTTGAAGGGAGGCGGGTTGGACTCTGCTGGAGCAAAACTCTGAGTAGCAGCGGTCTGCTCTCCGGGAGGGAAAAACTCTGACATCCTCTGGATGGACAGGACAAAGAGGAAATTAAAAACATGTTCTTGTTTTTAATTTCCTGAAAAATCTCTACGAGTCCACGAGTCATTATTGTGAGCTTATAAAAGGCAAGGATCAAACTAATGCAATCTTGTCATCGTATAAATAGAAATAGATGATTTATAGGTTTCAGTTTGACTTTTTTTTTATTTTATTTTTTTTTATTAATTTGCAATTTTGGCCTGAAAACAACTTAAACAAAAGTCTACTTTACATTGGCTTCACACGTTTCCACCTAAATCCCCATCTCTGTGTAACACTGCAACACCAGTGACATAAATAAAGAGGTCATGTATGTCATTTTATCATTTTAGTTAAAGGATCTGTTTACAATATTTCTCTTAGTCAGAAATAACCGGGTTTGTCCATTTTAACAAATATTTGTAGAGGCATGTAAACTTTTGCATCTAATTTTTCTTTAGTTTTTTGAAATCATCAGATTAGTTTGCTGTACAGCCTTTCCACAATGTAAAAAATAATGTTTTTGAAAGCAACGTTAGAAACCCCAAAGTAATTCAACAATCAAGCTGTTGATGAGTGACTTCTGACTACAGCACAAAATATATTGTCAAACTTCCAAAATCACAATTAAATAGTTTTTTGGGTTTTTTAAAACTCAAACAGGACAACAGAGATCTTTTAATGTGGGACCAAATTGTGCATTTTGTAGCAATTTAGGGTTTTCCTTTATTACTTTGAAGGGTTTGTTGGTTTTAAATTACATTTTCATGGATTCCTCCTCTGCAGTCATGTGTGTCTTCTTGTGGTTATTTTATGTCTCTATATATTGCAGTGCATATTTGTTGGTCATTTATAGCTTTTTGCAAATATTTTTGCATTACTTTTTAATTTTCTTGAACCTTTTTCTTGCCTTTCAGCTCAGTTTTTTCTTTTCTTTTGCTATTTTATTGTCTATCTGTCCCCTATGCCTGAGCTTAAGTCAGTTGTTGAATTTGTTATTTTTTTAATGACGGTCCATCACGTGTAGCTTCCGGCTTAAGCTACACAGGTATTTGCTTAGTACTACTAAAAGATAAGCAACATTTTTCTCCAGTGACTTTAAACTACACCTGAAATCTCTCAGTGCCGTGGCCTCTTTCAGGATGTTTTGGTTTTTAATCTATAGACGAGGGAGAACTGACAGCGTGAAGAAAGAGATGAAATAACATGCATCTCAGACACATGATCCAGTCTCTGTCGAGCTGCAACTCACGCTGTTAAGCAACTGAGTACTTCACTGAGCTCTGTTTCAAATGACACTACAATAAAAACAAGATTTGCATTTTGGACCGCAGATCTTGTCGTTGATTTACTGTGGAAAACGTGCTTCTTTCTGGAGTGTGAAACTGGAAACAGAGACGAGGCTTTTCCATTTGATTTCTAGAGGAAGCTCTGTGAGTTGCATCTCAGGCCACGTTAACAACAGAACCAGCTGTTTCTCCTTCTTAAAGTGTCTCATCTGCCTGTATACCATTAAAATACCTGAAGCGTTAAGTAATAGCGTGGAGCACGCTAAATGTCTTGAAACACATACTGTGACCAGATACTTTGCTATCAGCATAAAAAACTCTCTCATGCAAGCTGAAGTGATCCACCGACTCTGAGCGTTGCTTTGGAGAGACTCCAGTAGCAAAACATTAACACTGCAGTTTATTAAAAAAATAAAAATAAAAAAATCTCCTTACTTTTTCTAGTGTTTTAGTTTATCATCATATCTGCTGCGCTGGTAGTATTAAATAATTATATCCCTCGTGATAAATTATGCTTTTACAGTGAAAATCTTAGAAATATTTAAATCTTTAGGGAAAATTGCCAGCAGCACAGTTATTGCCACTCTTGTTTATGCTTTTTATTGTCTATTTTTTGCCAACAGGACAACACTCAGTGTTCCTCTATAATATTTTACAAGGTTGGATCACACAGAGAAAGGAATCTGTTATTATTTTCCCTAGATCACAGGTGTAAAACTCAAGGCCCGAGGGCCAAATCCAGCATACCACAGCTTTTTATGTGGCCCTCTAGATTTGAAACTAGACACTAAGTGTGCTCAAATATTATGTTTTCAATCAAATCAATGCAGTCTTGATCTGTTTACTGCCAAATTATATCAATCAGTTGGGAGTTTATTGCAAATTTTTCTCAAAAATTGTCAAAACTTTCTTACTTGTACTAAACGGCTGCCTCAGCTTTAAGTGACATCAGATTGTAGCCCATGAGCTACACCGTGAGTGATAAAAAGTCACATTTACCGACATAAATAAGCACAAATATCGCAAATATTTCCACGATGATTTTTATAGCAAAAAGAATCACAAAATCCAGGAGGGACTGAAAAGATGTTCAATAATATTATTTAATTTGAATAATTCATTGATATTTTAGCAGTTCGTGAACAGGTTTTATCAACACATTTTGGCACAACCGGCCCTTTAAGAGCATTCACGATCTAGATTTGGCCCAAAATGAAAATGAGTTGTGTCCAAAGTGGACACACCTCTGTCTCCCAGAGTCCTGGTTCTCTCTTTGTCTGGACAACCATCACTTTGTTGATTTAAACATTTGTTTTGGATCCTTATTCTGCTGTTAGTTAACAAAGAAGGTATTATCATTATTATATTTTTAGTCTACTTTACTAATCACGTTTTTCAGGATGTTTGGTGGAGGTTCAAAGTTTTTACCCTGAATGTTCCTATGAGGAGACAAACATAAATCAGGAAAAGATTGAGACTAATCTGACAAGTGAGAAGAACTGTGTGTATCTGGTGCTGACTGAATACCGACAGGAAGAAGCGGCTGAGTGTGAGTGTCGTCGTCCGTCAGCAGGGGAGCTGTAGGGGAAGATGCTGTGCTGTAAACAGCAGCCGGGTTGGTGCTCCTCTGCAAAAGGAAAGAAAATCACGCAAGCAAAAATATAATTATTTAAATGAATAAAAAAAGCATGAAAAATACAGATTAATCTTTATTTTACTTTCTTCCTTTCTTTCTTTATTCTTCCTTTCTTTATGTTTTCTTTGTTTCTGTCTTTCTTTTTACAGGTATGTGGTACAGATGGAGTGAAATCAATTCTGTTCTCTGGAGAATAAAATACTTCATCTTCATAAAGTATTTGTTTTTAGGGATAAATGTTTGGTTGAAATAAATTGGTATCTTACTAGTCTGTTGTCATAGATGTCCTGTTTTTTTATGACTTTCTTTATTTTTTTCCTTTTCTTTAAGTAAAGAATAATGTGTAAAGTAAGACATATAAAAGAAAGGGTTTAAATAAGTTAATACTTCTACCTACCTCCTTTACAGACAAATATCTATCAAAAATATATATCACGGTATTTGAACTGTGAATGTGAATATGTTTAAAATAACTAAACTAAACTAAGTGCATTCTGAATAGATTACTCAGATACCTGCTATTTTTAATAACCATGACAGAGCTTATTTAAAGCCACTTAGTCAACATGATTAGAATATAAACGTTGAAGAAACTGAACGATTTTGAATTTAAAAGACACAAAGACTTGATTTGTGGAAGAAAAAAGTCTTCCAAAAAATGTCAAAGAATAAACGCAAATACAGACATGCATAATGCAAGATCACAAATGCTCCGGCAGAAATGCTCTGTTCATCTGCATCTAATGAATCTGGACCCGAAAGAAAAAAGTGCAGGAACAAAAACACAACAGATCCTGAGTTTGGGTGGTCTTTGCTGGAAGCTGTGAGTATCCCTGATTTTAGATAACAACTTCAGCTGAAAAATTAACAACACAGACATGGACATCACTGCACTTTCACAAAAAAAAAAATGCATCATCCTGTAGGATGAAGCAACTACAGGATGAACATCAGCACATGATAAATATTTGCTGAACATATATCACATATTTATAGAGACTCGACGTGTGGGAGAGAAGAGTCGCCTTCTGCCTTCTCCCACACATTGAAATGAATGAAAAGGATGAACCATGAGACGTGAGGATCACACAGGCCTCCATGGGAAACAAAAGGACCACGTGTTTACAATCCGACAGCGAAAACACGGAGCGGCACAAAGACGAGTGAGGAGGTGAAAACTCAGAGAAGTCACCGCATTAATTGCTGCCGATGACCAAATGAACTGCAGCGAGAATCATTTAGTGGAGGAACAACAAGCAGTGAAGGACGACACAGGCTGTGTGGTCCTGCTGCAGATATTCATTCCACGGCTTTTAGGGTTTCTTTGTTGCTTTAACTAAAAGCAAAAGCAGGCTAAAATATTCAGGGAGTTTTTCGTGCAGATTCAAGACAGGCTGGATCCCTCAGCGGCGACCGAGCTCAGAAACTCTGGGAAATTTAGTTTAAAAAAACCTTTATATTGTCTTCAAAACTGATTTTGTAACATTTGAAACTGTGACTGGACAAAGGAGAATTTTAATTTTGTTCATTATTAATTTACAGAGCAAATACATTTCAATTTGACCAAGGACAAAAATAAGATCCTGTGACATTTAGTAAATAATCCAAGCTTGTAAAATAGTTTGTATTTAAGTAAAACCAGCTCATCACCTCAAGCCGTCGACTTGCAGCAATTACTGCATATAATATCTAGATATGGGAATCGTCCACCTATCTGCTCAGAGTCTGTGTGGCGAACTAAAGATTAGGGTAAAGGTAAAGGGCCATGCAGCCTCCAAGAGGTGGAGCTCATCATCTTAGATAAACAGTAAAAACACCAGTGGAAACGTTGAGTTAATGAGGAAAATCTAGCACCAAAATATGTACATTTTTAAGAAATTAAGTTTTATTCATCATCAGCAATGAATATTTCTTCATATATATTTAGTGTGGCGTTTAAAAATCACACTGGATGTATTATATCCCACTTCGCTTCCTTAACTCCTCAGGCCCGGATCGGACCCTTCAATCACAATCACAAACATGAGGATGCATGACGGTGCTGTGGATTATCTTACCAAGTACTTGATGTTTCCCAGCACGGCAGCTGTCAGTATCCCAGTGAAAAAGGCCACCAGGTTCACGCCGGTGAGGGTCCAGATTAAAATGTACAGGGTGAAAACTTCCTCACAGCTTTGCACTCCAACAAACTCAAAGTAACTGTTCATGTAGTCTCCACTGGAAAACAAAGAAGGGATTCTGCTTCATCAGTCACGTTATAAAACCCCAAAATCTCTGTTCTGCATCAGTGAACAACATCCATAAAACAAAAGAAGTGTCTGACGTGACGTGGAAGCTGAAAAGACTCAGAAGAACTACGATTCTCTCACTTGGCACAGTTGTAAAGGTCGCAGCAGTAACAGGTCCCGCTTCGTACGGTCCTGGTGCAGGACTCCCTCAGATTCCAACACGGCACCTGAAAATAACCTTAATTCGGTTTAAGATTCTCGCGACTTAGCCAGATGAGAATAATATTTCTCTTCGTCATCATCGCTCACCGTAGTGTAGAAGTTCTCATAGACGTAGCTGCTGCCGCTGCTGTAATACTGACACCTCCCTGCTTTCAGGGGACGCACGTCCTGACAGAAACATGTCAACAAGTCATTGACTAATAAACACTCAAAACACTATTTAATATTATTTCTACGCAAAAAAATTGAATAAATAAATGAATAAATAAAAGAGTGCACACTGGGCACTGCAATAGAGTGCTCCTAAATCTCTAGGTAGGATGCCAGATTGTTAGGTCTCCAAACTACTGCTTGTTTAAAGCATTTCCCCTTCCTTTCTCCTCGTCACTGGATGAGCTGACATCCAGTGACGATGTCACCATACAGTATTTATCAGATTAGATGAAAAGTAAAACATCTGATGTCTGAAGTTTTTGATAAAACACAAACCAAACTTTTCTCGTCATCTTCAGCTTTCACAACAGGGTCGTGCTGTGACCGTAGCTAAAACAGGGCCGTGGTTTGTCTGTTTCGGCTGCATTAAACACAACCATCTGAAGTTAATGTGTTCACAGAAGAGGGAGTGTAACCCACACCATGTTTAAGAGGACGCCGACTCCATCAATCATCAGGCACAGAAAGGAGGCGATGACGCCGAAGCTGAGGAACACGATGGCAGCCGTCAGCTGAGGAGGGAAAAATGGGAAAAGAATATATAGAATATGCTCATTATTAAGTCAAAATTCAGCTTTCGATGTCTGCTCTGGCTGTGATTTAGATTTAGTGATTTTAGTAATTTTGATACATGTGTATCTTGTTTTTGTTTTGGAGTTTTTCCCTAATGCTTTCAGGTTTCCATGTTTCTCATTGTCAGATTGTTGGCAGGTGCTCTTCCAAACCTTTTGTTTTAAAAAAAAACCCAAAACTTTTTTTAGCTTGAACAATTTTTGAATATTTTCAGTATTTTTCTTTTTGCATTACTTTTTAATTTCTCTCTGGGTCTTCCTCAGAGCTGCAAGGAAACGTATAGCGCATTGAAAAAGTATTTATATTTTATCAACTATTCAACCTTTTTGCTGTGTCTTCTGCAGGCTTCTGACAGACAGCAAATATGACTTGTTGAGGCTTTTTTTTTTTAACAATAGCTTTCTTCTTTCAACTCCTCCATAAACACCAGATTGGAGTTCAATAGCATGACCAATAGTTGTCCTGTCAACAGATTCAACCTCTGTGAATCAGAGCAGCTGCATATATCCTGAAATTAAATTACACATATCTGCACTTTATTCCCTAATTCGGTGAGAACTGAAGACCGTTGATGCGGCTAGATTTTATCTAGGAGTTTTAGAATAGAGCGGGCTGAAAACATTTACTTTACATAATTTTATTTGTAAAAATGTTCCTTTTCTTTCACAGTTTGGTTTATCTTTTTGTGCACTTTTCAAACATTATTCACTGTATACCAGCCTGAATGTGGAAAATTCAATACATTTATAACATTTGTGAGATTATTTGAATTCTTTAATCCTTCTTATTTTAAATAATGAACAGCATGTGTTGCAGGGCAGTACATTTCTTCAAACCGAGTGCCTTTTTCTTGGTTTTCTTGGTTCTTTTATTGAGAGCAGGTGAACATTCTGTGAATAAAGTCATGGTATTTTTACCATGAAACATCATCTTGCTCTTGTTTACTGCCATATTTTCAAACAACAAATCTAAACTCTCCACACAACAGCTGTCTATAAGTGCAAGAAAGTATGCAGAAAGTAAATGACATGCAATATAAAAAAAAAAGAAAGCCATGCTTATGCAAATCTGTAGGCATGGTTCCCTAAAAGTGTGTAAAAGTGGAAAAGCTTGATTAAAAAAACCCCCCAGATCCATCAAACTTTACAAATGAGTTTATGAACACAGATTAGAAGACGTGCCAGAAATTGATGTTTTCAATTTGTGCATAGCAAGTCTGTAATGCTGCACTTCTAAAGCCATCAATCATATTTTCATTGGCTAAGCTCATTACATGAATCAAAACAGCTTTTAAATAAAAAACAGATTTTCACTCATCCTGCCTCATCTCTGCGTTTGCCAAATGTTTCAGCCATTCCAGTTCTGCAGTCCCCTCTGCATTCTAGGATCGTGGAAATGTTAGAAAGCTTGAAATTATTTATGCTGACTAAAATAATGGTTTATATTTGTCTACACTTCAGGTCTTTGTCCACTTATAATTCTGCCCTCACCTTCAACCTAATAGAGAGGTTGTTTTTTTTATTTTGTGCTTTTTATCCCTGCACTTATTATTGAGCTTTAACATCAACCCACAAACACAACTAGAAATGAAAATTAACCACCTATAATGTCATGTACTTATCTCAGAGGTTCCTTCAGATTCACTGTGACACAGACTGCTACTGGAGGTCCTTTCTGCTCACAGTCATCAACCTCTACAAAAGCTCTTTGAACAAACTCGTGACACTTGATTTCCCTTTGAGTTAATCTTTAATAACAAAGCATTATTTAGACTCCCAGGCAGAAATAATAATTTGTGTGCAGCTCTAGATACTCTCTTGTATCTAATGTAGAAAAAAAAAAGAAAGAAACAAAAAC